>NC_063048.1:9198470-9219202 GCF_018812025.1 Megalobrama amblycephala | reverse complement strand
TGTATTTATTTGTTTTTAATGAAACATTACTAGTGAACAACAACATAAAATACATTTACTGTCGTGTTTTTGTATTTTTTTGGGGGGGGGGGGGTAATAGTACACCACTTATTTTTTTAGGACTACACCACTGGTCGTTTGTCACTTCCCTGAAATACGACCCATAAGAGCGTTACTAAAGTGGCGCCCCTATCGACAACAGGACACTTTCATTTTAATTCATGAAATACGACTCATAGGAGCATTTGCTAAAATTGCGCCCCTTTCGACAACAGGACATTTTCATTTTAATGCATTGTTCCCTTTTATCAGCATAATATTTCGGGTTTCACGTTGCTCAATTGGTAGTGCATTGCAATAACAATATGCAGTCATGTGATCATGCAATCGTGGGTTCGATCCCAGGGAACACATGTGCTCATAAAGTGTATATGCACTATAAATCACTAAGGTTAGGTTTAGGGATGGGGGTGGGTGTAGTCATTAATAAAAAAATTAGTTTTGCTAAATGGAAAGAGATGTAAAAAGTCTACACATTGCATTTAAATGAGCACGCATTTTGATTGGTAATGACAGTCATACGTCATTAAATGACGACAGACGTAACACGACACTGTCATTATTTTCACGCCCACTAGAGGGCGCATGACTTCAAAACGTAAATATAGGTCGTAATAGACCTTATGTAGCCCCGCCCCTTTTCAGCGCTGCGCTCGTTGTCTTTTGACTTCCGGCTTGTATTTCCACAGCGATCTTGTATTTATGAATGAACTGCTCATTTTAAAATCTTCCAGGTCTACTTACATTTGTTAAGACATCTGCTTTAAACATAACAATGCTCATGATAACTTTCATTGACTCTACAACAGGTAAATCCACTTCACCAGTTAATTATTCTTATTCTTATTTCCATAGAAATATACAGGGCTACCGCAAAACCGGAAGTTCAAAGACAATATTCTAAAGATGGCGGCGCGCTTGCAGATGTCTTAACAAATGTCAGTAGACCGGGAAGATTTTAAAATGAGCAGTTCATTCATAAATACAAGATCACTGTGGAAATACAAGCCGGAAGTCAAAAGACAACGAGCGCAGCGCTGAAAAGGGGCGGGGCTACATAAGGTCTATAGAGTGCCCCAGGGATGACGTGTTTTTGTAGGCAAAATCCGGAAGCGAGTTAGCATTTTAGGACTTCCGGTTCCAACGCAGTCAAGTCTATGGGTTTTGTGAATGGGTTTTTGCTAAATCGCCTGAAATAAGGTCTGTGGTTAACAAAGCCTCTAAATACTTTAACGTTTTGATGTATGATGTAAAACACACCAGTTATAACCCACTTGTGATTTTTTAAACTTATACTGTGTCTTAAAAAGGCGGTTGCTAACAAATTGCTAAAAGGGACTACTTCCTTTGGCGGGGACTTTAGACGTCATCATTAAAAACGGGACATTTGGACAGCATTTCTCATGAAAAAGTGGATAAGTATTAATAACAGCGCAGATCATAATCAATATCTGACGACTTTATTTAGGCTTCAAAATCTATAAATGTTGTGTTAACTGTAAAGATTATCTTGATAGACAAAACGTGTAAGTGTCATAACCCTTTGTTAAACACAGAGCTTTTTTTCTGCGATTTTCCAAAAGTCTATGGGAAAAATGCATAGGCTTTCAACCGAGGGAACCCGTGCGCCGCTAACTTCCGGGTTGGCCTACAAAAACACGTCATCCCTGGGGCACTCTTTAAGGTGCTTGAAAAACGACCTATTGTTTTGAATTTATCTCACAAGTGTGTTGTAGGGTATGTGTTTTTGAGGGCTTGTGTGTGATGTCTGAGGGTAAAGTTTGGTTTTTCAGCAAGAGTGGATGGATTTGTTTACTGTTTTGAGAATATGAGGCATAGTTTCAAGAAATGTGTTTAAGCAATCGAGAAAAACTGTAATTAGTTTAATGAATCTATAATTAAACAATAAACATTTATTAAGTTGCTTATTAATAAATGTTCACCTTTTGATTATTATTGTTGACTCTAATAATTATGTGTCTGATTTTGAATTTCCAACATATTTTGGGTTCATTTTAAGCCAGCAATACAGTCATTTTTAAACAATAGTTGAGTTAAATAAAACTGCCCAGCACATCTGGCAAACATTTAACCCAACTGGGTTTGTCCATTTTCAACCCATGGCTTATTTCTTTATATTGGAAAAGTATTTGTGCACCAAATATAGGACGTTGTCTGAAAGAAACAGTAATAATATATCAATGGGAAAGATAACTTTTGTTTTAAGGAATAGATATAAGATCTCTTGAGGATGGTTTGGGCCCTTTCTTAAAAAGATGATGTATATTAATGTAAATTTTGGGAAGTTTTTTGGTGTTCTTGTACACATGTATTTTAACAGAAAGAACATGTATGCAGTTAAAATGTAATAACATAATAATGGGGAAAATCATCTGAAGTCTATAGCACATAACAGGGTCAGTTTTGTTTTATGATGCGAAACATTATACTAACATACAGAATTTGCAGGGGAAATTAAAAAAAAAAAATGACACTTTTAAGAATATTAATTATTTCATTCTTTTATTTACATCAGATATATCAATGTTAAGGTCTTTAACAACTTTAAATCCTCTGGTTTTTAGTTAATCCAGAAACATCAATAGATCTGTATTTACAACAGAATTCAAAACTAGATCATTTAGACTGCTGATATAAAATCGGCATCCCACTTAACATTATAGTTTTAAAAATATTTGTGCCCAGTATCAAATATAAATGTTTTATTACTCCTAAATGGCATAGTTTAAACAAGATCATAGAAATCTGTTCAGTAAAGTTTAACTCATAGTTTTATTTAATAATTAAGACCAAAACTCTCAGAGACAGCGAGATCAATATGAATCTATAGTACCAAAGATGGTCCCTGAAAGATTAATATAGAGACTGAGTAACGGAATAATAGACTCTTGTCCAGCGTGAATCCAGTCATACAGAAGTCAATCAAAAGCTTCAGTCCATGGGAAGAACCAGCTTCTTGGTGAGGGTATATCGAGGTTCAGGCATCTGCTTGCGGCCTTTCAAAACTTTGGTGCTCACTGCACGGTTTACTTTTGTGAGGATGGATAAGATATCCTCATTTCTATCAGAAAAAAAGCAGACAAGCAGACTTTACTATGTATCCATCTAAATTAAACCATGAATATTCAACAGGAGCATTTTCTCATTTTGAGGGAGGCAGTGTCTCTTTAAAGACATTCAAATAAAGTATTTGACAAAAAAAGGTGATCAAACATTGTAGACCAACATTTTTCTAAAGTAACACGACACCAAGAACACCAATGGATTAAGGTGCAACTCTTTTGCCTGTGGGGTATTTTGGGGTAAACATAAGACAGAAAAGGGGCACAGTGTATAGGCATTGGGCGGTCTGGATCGCATCCGAAATGAACATACTCTTCCACAGCCGTCTGCCGGAAGCTAATTATTATAGTTAATAAAGTTTTAAATATGGATATTTTTCTTACAAAAACTCATCGCTTCGCTTCAGAAGGCCTTTATTAACCCCCTGGAGCCGTATGGATTACTTATATGATGGATGAATGCACTTTGTTGGGCTTCAAATCTCGGCCCCCCATTCACTACCATTATAAAGCTTGGAAGAGTCAGGATATTTTTAAATTTATCTCCGATTGTGTTCGTCTGAAAGAAAACAGTCATATACACCTAGGATGGCTTGAGGGTGAGTAAATCATGGGATAATTTTCATTTTTGGGTGAACTAAACCTGGCTGGAGTTAACTCAGGCCCTGTTTCCACCTGGTATTAAAGGGATTAGTTCACACAAAAATGAAAATAATGTCATTAATTACTCATCCTCATGTCGTTCTAATAAGACCTTCGTTCATCTTCGAAACACAAATTAAGATATTTTGATTAAATTCTGGTGGCTCAGTGAGGCCTGCATTCACAGCAATGGTACTTGGTAGATCCATAAAGGTACTAAAAACATATTTAAATCAGTTCATGTGAATTCGGTGGTTCTATCTTAATATTATAAAGCGACGAGAATACTTCTTGTGCGCCAAAAAAACTAAATACCGACTTTTCAGCAATATAGTGATGGGCTGATTTCAAAACACTGCTTCAGAGCTTTATGAAGCTTTATTATTAATCAAAATAGTGATTCATAAATAAGCAGCGTTGTGAAATAATTCATAAATATGTGGTATTGTAAAACCCCAGGCAGTGGAGAGTTGCATCAAATTATAACATGAACTAGCCTAACATGCCTTCTTAAAAAAAATGTCAAATGATCTATTATATTAAGATAATTAATTATTGACACCCAGAAATGAGGGTCTGGGGGGGTCCTCACTATATCATTTACTGTTTTATGGGAGATTTTTTTCTGCATGTCGATTGCACAACATAACTTTGAAGTAATATTAATAGTTTAAAAAAAAACTGCTTCTGTTTATTTTTTCTGCAACAACATCAATCTTATTCTTTTAATAATGCACTCATAGAAAAGGTGTATTCATTGTCAGTCATTGTACACTTCCATTCAGTTTGGGGTCTTGTATGCTCACTAATGCTGCATTTATTTGATTTAAAAGAAAGAAAGAAGAAAGAAATTGAAAAAGAAATTGTGTAATATTGTGAAAATTGTGAAATATTACTGCAATTCAAAATAACAACTAAAAAGGAAGCTACATTTTTAAAGCTACATTTTCAACAGCCATTACTCCCAGTTTAATCCAAACATTCTAAGATGATTTGGTGCTCAAGAAATATTTCCTATTTTTATCAATGTTGAAAACAGCTTAATATTTTTGTGGAAACCGTGATACATTTCTTAAGGATTTTAAATAGAAAAGTTAAAAAAGACAGAATCTTATTTGAAATACAGAAATTTTTGTAACATATATTATAACATGTCTTTACTGTCTCTTTTGTGTTCATTTAATGTGACCTTGCTGGAATAAATACATTAATTTCTTTAAAAACAAAACTGACCCCAAATTTGTATGTATGAATAGGCTTTCTTAATCTGCATAAATGGGTCAAACTGGTGGACTGAAATGGGCTGACTGGTTGAAACTAAAGACTGCAAAGTAAACATCACAGAACTGGAAACATGAACATTTATACAGACCCAACAAAGGCACATCTGAGAATTCCAATTAATATTTTTCAGTGTTTTTAACTCACCTGGGGCAGAATGCTTCCAGCTGTCTACAGAGCTCCTGGATATAGATAGACCCCTCTCTAGTGTGGCGAAAGGACTGGTAATGCTCTACTGTGGCCATTCCGATTAGGAAATCAGCTTCTATAGGTACACTGCGCAACGCAGGATTATAAGCATCTTCCTCAAATGTTCCTTCTTCTGTATCGTTCCCTTGTCCATCTGCTGTCCATACACCGTTCTGGGCCTCACTTCCTTGGCAGGCTTGAATGAAGAAAAGCTTGGGCTTGCTTGTTAGTGTGTGACATTCAGCAAAAGGCAGTGTGAGTTCACGGATTTCAACCGGTTTACCATCTACGCCCAACACAGCGCCTTTCTCTCCATGCGAGAGGACACAGCAGACAAAAGCGCCCATTCGAGTATGATCCTTTTTTGCAAAATTCTTTATCGCATCTTTTATATCTGAGGCTGTCAGATCATCCAGCACCTCAACTATAAAATGCATTCTGTCAAACAATTGGAAAAGAGCATCTAGAGACAGAGAGAGAAAGTTCATTTAGAAGTCACAATTTTAAGGAATGCATATGAAATTTAAAAAAAAAAAGCTAATACCCAAAATACCTTTATCCTTCTCAGTGCCTTTTCGTTTGGGATATAAGGTAATTTCTTCAAAGTTGTAGTTGTTGATGATTAGACAGTGTCCGAGAGGCCGTTGAGTCAGGCTGTAATATTCTGTATCTGACTCTGGAATCTGATGAATGCAAAGCAAATCACATTAAAATTACATTTTTAATTTTTATATCATTTCACAAATAGCCAGTACGCAACATACAATACATTTTATTAATAGAAAATCGTTGTTAAATCATGTATTTGTCACAGCGGTGGCACTATGGAATTTAAAAACAGCCATTGTGATTAGAGTATGTGCCTTGATGAAGAAGTTCAAATCTGTCAGCTGCGGGACTAATGGGTTCAATTAAAGGATTAGTTCACTTCAGGAATTAAAATTTCCTGATAATTTACTCACCCCCATGTCATCCAAGATGTTCATGTCTTTCTTTCTTCATTTGAAAAGAAATTAAGGTTTTTGAGGAAAACATTCCAGGATTTTTCTCCATATAGTGGACTTCACTGGAGTTCAACGGGTTGAAGGTCCAAATGTCAGTTTCAGTGCAGCTTCAAAGAGCTCTACATGATCCCAGACGAGGAATAAGAGTCTTATCTAGCAAAAGTGCAAAGATTAAGTTAAATGCCCTTTACACAAAAAGTTAAAACAATGATGCTGGACGATTTTGAAGATGGAGGAGAAAATTTTTCACCCTACCGTGGTACTTCCGCCTACGTAACGCGTGACCTTTCCAATGTGATTACGTAATGCACATCGCAGCGCAATGCAAGATGAGAATTTGTGGTTAAAAAGTATATTATTTTTTTTTTAGATCGATCTGACAGATCATTTCTCTAGATTAGACTCTTATTCCTCGTCTGGGATCATGTAGAGCTCTTTGAAGCTGCACTGAAACTGACATTTGGACCTTCAACCCGTTGAACTCCAGTGAAGTCCACTATATGGAGAAAAATCCTAGGAATGTTTTCCTCAAAAACCTTAATTTCTTTTCGACTGAAGAAAAAAAGACATGAACATCTTGGATGACATGGGGGTGAGTAAATTATCAGACATTTTCATTCTGAGGTGAACTAATCCTTTAAAATAGTCGATCATAATGACCCTGATCCATAAACTAATCAAATGATGTGAAATCCTGGATGTGTACTGAATTCACCAATCCTCATGAAATAATCCATTATCTTTTGAAAACAGTGTTTCAAACCCACCCACACAACTTTTTGTTCATTTTCAGTTTAATTTGAAATGAAGCGCTCTTCACCAGGGTGCCTGAAGAATCCAGAAGTGTTGCCTGACACCTTGTTTGTAATTTTCATAGTAGTGTGAAACTATAGAACTGTAAGCCACATCATCTATAGCAATGGTGCATCGAATAGTTTCTCATTCAACTATAATTTAAAGACCCCTTG
The DNA here is from genome assembly GCF_018812025.1 of Megalobrama amblycephala. NCBI lineage: Eukaryota > Metazoa > Chordata > Actinopteri > Cypriniformes > Xenocyprididae > Megalobrama > Megalobrama amblycephala. The sequence goes on along the minus strand of NC_063048.1, from coordinate 9,211,975 downwards.
TGGTGAAAATCAAGTTGTTCATATGTCTATGTGGTATTTTTAATATGCTTTAAGACAAACCATGTGCAAATTCATAAGTCGACACCATTGCTGAGTATTTTCTCCTTAAAACTACAGTGAAAAAAAAACGGGGTTTGAAATAGCAAGTGTTTCTTATGTCACAAACTACCATGTAACCAATCACGTCAAAGTGCGGGCGGGCTTTAGCATATCATTACTATGCTGCGATTGCGAAGCAGGGGAGTCTCAAAAGAAGCCAGGTTATCCTGGTACATTTTCCTGTTAATATGAAAAATCGGGTAGATTTAGCAATATAGAGGGTGAATTATGTATATATGATGTATATTACGATTTTATGATGAACTATAAGCCTTTCTCCACTGATGCTCTAGTTGTTCAAATCGTTTCTAAAGATACTGACTGTTAGAAGGCAGCTGTCTGACTCTGAGATGAAGAACAGGAACACGGTTTGTGTAACATTAGCAATACATTTGTGATGACCAGGGCGGGCGAGAGCCGTGAGGGAACGGTGCGAGGCCGGTGATGCTCGTTGCCCTGGTCGTCACAACATTATTAGCTGTTTGATAACATAGTCAAGCAAACACTAATCATATTAATTACCATTAGGTGTCTGCATTATCATTCTGATGTATCAACATGAATGCAAGCCTGTATAATTCACTCTTCCACTTCTTCTTCTGAATCAGTTTCTGGTTCAAACATACAGGCCTCTGGCTGAATTAAACCAGTATTTCCACTTGTCATTGTGCAGTGCTTACTACAGTAAGGTTGACCAAGTGGATCTCTGAGCTGGTGTGAGTGCGTGGAGGCGGGGCTAATTTGCATAATCAATGTCCACGTATACTAATTGAAGCAAGGGTGTAGAGTTACATTATATTTAAAGGCATGAATCAATTTTTTTCACTGGAAAAAATGTGTAAATATTTCATTTTGGTGAGTTTTAAGGGATAAAATTATTGACTACAGGGGGGCTTTTAACAATGAAACAATTATGGAATAAAAAGTAATCAAACATTTTTTTACCGTGGGTACAGGGTCTGAATCGGTGTCAAGCGAGGCAACAGAAGAGCCTCTCCTCCCTAAGAAAAAGTGTATAAGGTGACAGATAGATACATTTAGAAAGACCATTCATGTTGTGTATAATGTTGTGTTAAGATATGTATAACAACTTACGTTCATCTCCTCTCTCTATTTCCATCTGCTGTGTTGGTGGCAAGATGTGGAGGGAAGAGAAACATTATATTGCATTAAATTCCAGTATATTTATCATTACACTCTGTATTGGAATGTGACTACAACTATTATTAACTGTTATTTTCAAAAGCTCTTCATTTCGACAATGTTAATTTATGTGAAAATGTTCATTGCAGATGTAAGCTGTAGATGTGTGGTTGTCAACAACCAAAAAAAAAAAAAAAAAAGGATTGCCATTTCTATTGGGATACAGTCATGGACAGTAGGGTAAAAAAACAACACTAAATGTAAATAAATAAAATGCAACTGCATTTAGTTTAGTATTTAGCAAAACAAAAAGGCTTGACTAAACTTAAAAGAGAGGAAACAACGCTTAACATATAAAGGCCTGTATCCAGTCAAGCTCAAAATTTTGGCTCAAATTCATCTGACACTTGGTTGAAGCACCAAATTAAGCACATATTGACAGGTTGTGTGACATTCCCGCATCCTTTAAAATCAATCAAAACTAAAGGCAAGGCAATGAAATATGACTTAGACTACATTAAGTTCACATGCAATGAGGATAAACATTGCTTTTCTGAGGAGAATGAAACCAATCTAAAAAACATTTAACCAATAATAAATCAATTAATACATTTAAATATTTGACATTAATGACATTTTTTTTAGTAATAATTTGGTACTCTGTTGGCTCACCACTTGATGGTCAATATAAATTCTGTTTGAGAAACACTGCTTTAGATTTTGTGGGAGTAAATGTTTTCACACTTTTTCTAAGATTACCCAGAACAGTGGTGGCTCGTCGTGGGATGCACAGCCAAACCAAAATTTTGAGGTGAAAATGGGAGAAGGACAAAATAATATTAATAATATTCCAAGTTGTTCATCTCAAATCATGTCTCAGAATGTGTATTTTGTGTTTGTAATTTCACCACTGTAACACCATAGAATATTACTACAAGTCGAAAGCACCGCTGCTCTTCCTCGAACATGCTGGCCATTCGGAAAACTGTGCTAATGCGCATCAGGAGAAATTGTGCTAATGTCCCCACGGTAAAAATCGAATTCCGGGAGATAAAATCTGTGTTTTTGGTGGGGTTCCCCTGGTACAATCTTGCATTCCAGGGTCTAAATATCATGTTATTTGGGTCGCTTCAACCCATTGGATATTAAAAACAACCTAAGCGGCAAAAGTAAAAGTAGCCCAATTCAGCGTTGAGTAAAACCGCAGACATTGGCAACAGAGCAAGGCTAGCCTCCCTTGGTTTATCAACCAATCATCAGACATAAATGAGATGATATTGGTTTGAGCTGCTACTGCTGAAAATACCAACTACCTAAAGTCAAGTCTTTTTCATTTGAGAAATTTGGCTAAGATGAAATCATGTCTGATGTTTAAAGGGTTAGTTCACCCAAAAATGATGTCATTAATAACTCACCCTCATGTCATTCCACACCCGTAAGATCTTCGTTCATCTTCAGAACACAAATTAAGATATTTTTGATGAAATCCAGCCATCGGATTTCATAAAAATATCTTAATTTGTGTTCTGAAGATGAACAAAGGTATTACGGGTGTGGAACGACATCAGGGTGAGGCCACCATTGACAGCAAGATAATGAACACTTTCAAATGTCCAGAAAGGTACTAAAACATTTAAAACAGTTCATGTGAGTACAGTGGTTAAATGAGGCTTCATTACATAATAGGTGTTTTGAAATTTCAATGGTTCACCACTGGGGGGCATGACTTCAGCAGTTTGATTCACAGTCTGAACCACTGAATCGAAACAAAAGTTTCATAACGCTTCGAAGCTTCATGAAGCAGTGTTTTGAAATCGCCCATCACTAGATATTGTTTAATAAAGTCATTTTTTTTTTTTTTTTTTTGGCGCACAAAAAGTATTCTCATCGCTTCATTACATTAAGATTGAACCACGGTAGTCACATGAACTGTTTTAAATATGTCTTTAGTAGCTTTCTGGGCATTGAAAGTGTTAATTATCTTGCTGTCAATGGAGGCCTCACTGAGCCATCAGATTTTATCAAAAATATCTTAATTTGTGTTCAGAAGATGAATGAAGGTCTTACGGGTGTGGAATGACATGAGGGTGAGTAATTAATGACAGAATTTTCATTTTTTGGTGAACTAACCTTTTAAGCAAAATAAATAAATAAAAATCCTCGGCAAGGGATCCAAGACCACTGCAATTTAGTGTACCAGCTGCCACTGACCCAGATAACCACATCCTGAGAATGATTTGTTAAACTATGTGAAAACTGTGCATATTAAGACAAAGATTTGGCTTACTTACAATGGGTAAACGCGGTCGTTCATTAGGAAACACTTCCTGTAGAGGGAGTCTGCCTCCTATTAGACAAAATGAAAAAAAGCTGTTGCATATGTTTGAATAAATGAGAAGAGCAGAATTGTGTAATTCATTTGATTTCATCAGTAACCTCTGTATTTATTCCTGAACTCCTCTATCCTGTAGGCCAGCTGTTTATCACATTTCTCTAGAACACTGTAAAGTTCATCTAGGTTGTCTTCCCCAAGCCTCTGTTGCTTTTCCATCTCAATTGCAACATCTAGAAATGACTGTACAATTCAAATCAAATAACAGATTAAATTTCAACCCATAATTACTGCAAAAATTGGGTTTAAAAACAGAGAAAAAAATTTTTACACAGAGGAAACAGAAAACAGAGGAAAATCATTTACAAAGCTAGTTTTTGCAGTCAAAGTAGTTCTTTATCAGTAATTGCATATTCCACTTTCACAATAATTATAAAACTGCATTATAATTTCAGGGCTAAAAATAAAACTCACAGCAGATGGTGCTAATTTTGCCCTTGGAAGCTCCAAAAGGAACTTTACTGAGCGAAGGTTTTCTTCCGTCATGTCCTCAGATAGTTTAAATAGCATTTTTCTGATAAGAAGAGAGAGTAAAACAAAACAAGACAGACACTGTGACGTCAAATATTGAGCATATTCAGCATTTTCCAAGAAAACTATTGATAATGATAGCATTCTTCTATGGATCTTGTTTAGCACGTCAGTGTGCTTATCTTTACCAGACAATCACTTTGAGGGGATTTCTGTAGTAATCTACATTTACGGTTCATTAGGAATTTCCTTCATACCTGTAGGCGGAGACACCTTTACTAGGATCGTCACGTTCTGGCAGCTCTCTTTCCACTTCCTCTTTGGTTTTTTTCAGGATGGCAAGCAAGTCAAGGCGTCCAATTGTGATCAGAAGCTCAGGGACGAGTAGCCCGTCATCGAGCAGTGCTTGCTCATCCAGTCGCAGGAACAGATCTTTGGCATCTATCACCATCTCCAAACGCTTCTTGTGAATCAGGTCGATGCACAGAAACTTCAGCTGGGCCACATCGTTACTTGTCAGATCCTCGTCAATCTCGTGAAACGTCTTAGGATCCATATTCTGCTGTATAATGTAAAACAGGAAGTCAATGTAATAAAGGAAAAAAAACATTTTAAACAACTTAAGAAAGCCCATACTTGTGAAAGGACTACCATAGACATTGAGGGGGACAAGTTCCTCCCCAATAATGATGAAGTGACCAAATTGTGCCCCCAAATATTTGATATTATTGATGCTGCTCTGCTGCACTCCATTACACACTGCTCTATTTAGCCATTAGGATGACAAAAAAAGCTTTAAAAGTTACATTTTTAGGCTGATCTGCCTTAGCGGTCTAACAGCGCTCGTCAATGTCAAAATGATTGAGATGACCAATCAAATCAAAGAAGGCGGGGCTTATTGTGTGTACAATTCGAATTCCAATGTGACACTTTGCTTTAGTTTTAACAAAATATTATATCTGAGGTTTACTAATATCCCCTAAAATAAAATAAAAGAATACTATATTATAAATTTAATTTTTGCTAAATTTCATATTCATAAATGTAAGTGTAGTAAAACCCAATCCTTTGGTTCTTGATAAAGAAGAAATATCATATATATATATATATATATATATATATATATATATATATATAGCAAGACTATTTTTCATTCACACAATAAGAAAGCAATTAAAACTGTTTCTATATGCAAGTCATTTAAAATATTTACATAATGTTTAGCCTACCCCCTGGCTGTATGTTCTTCTATATGTATTACTGCAGTTTTGACTGACTTTGTTTGAAGTGTATTAAAATATAAATAAACAATTATTTTACCAGTGAAAGAGTGTGTAGAAAGAAACAATTTAAAACTGTAATATCCAGTGATGCCAATTGATAATCTTTTTAATTAATTTTTTGCAGTTTTGAATTGAAAATATGGTATTATTTACATGAATCATGTAATTAAAAACTGAATGTGACAGAAAAGAAACGCTTTAGGTTTTTGACCATATTAGACATATGAATAAGAGCGACTGTGTGCATATTTTTTTTTAAGCTGCATTCCGTATTTTTTTGGTTAAAAATTATCCAAAATCAATTTGAGCAAGTACATAACCAGCCAGTGTTCACAACTATCTTCTAACTTTAGCCCGATTCACAACGGTAAGCTTGTAATAATCTTTTATAATTCAAATGGAACTGGTAGGTTTCCGTGGGAAATTCGAGCATGCCGCCGTTCGTCTTCGCATCATTACGTCACGTCTGTTTACATGAAGAACGAGTCCCAGCTAGTAGGCTATATGGCATGTGAGGATGCTGCAGGTAGTGCATCATTTATAGCCTTTCCTCACAGCAGCTGCAATAATTAAACTTATTTTGATGGCGAATTGTATGTTACGACAAATTAACGTTAGAGGTTAGACTTTACAGAACTGTACAGGTAACGCTAATACACACTAAATAGCTACGTGTAGTCAAGCAATGCTGATGTTGTTAAAAATTTGAGAACAAAGACAACATTGCAAAATTAATTTGCATGGTTTGATGTGATATGAGATAATTAGATTAAATCACCATTGGTAGCACGATTTATTGTAATGCTTTTTTTCCTCAGTTGGTCAGAACAAAAGTGGCAGATTTGTTACTTGTTCAGATGACATTATCTGGAGAAAATTATTATTTGCCGTGACCGACAGCCACACATTCTCCTCAAAACATTATATTCATCCTCTCTGAGGAGTCGTGTCTATGCACAACCCACATAAAGATGATAATTCCACAAATAACTGCAATTGCAGGTTTCAAACAGAGATGGCGACAAAGAGGTAAAACTTATGGACTGCAGCTTTAAATAAAGTATTATTTGCAAATTGTTTTTAAATTGATTATTTCACAACTACACAACTTCCTTATTCACTTAAATCCATTAAAATTATTTTATTATTTAATTCCTTTAAATAAACCCTCAAGACAATGTCTAAATGTTCAAGTCATCGTCACGGCCTTGCATTGTGAGCTGATAATCTGATACACCACAAGTTCAGAAACATGTCACAACTTGCCCAACCCAACATTTATGAAAAATACCCTTGTCCTTCTGAGAATTAGGTGTTAAGAACCTTCATGATGTAGTTTAATGTATTTCAAGAGTGTTTTTGTTGAGATAATTTTAGTTTGGAAAACAGAATTCACAAATACTCTCATTTAACAAGTTTTGAACTATACTATTAGATCGTATCATACAAAACCACTTCTAGAGAAAACACACATTTGTGTAATAAGACTTTGTTTCAAAAACACATTGATATATACCTTTATGACAATATACCCTTCGGAAAACTAACCTCGCTCAGGTTAAGTGTGAATTTTTGGCGATTTTAGATGACGTATTTAAAATCACCTGACAGTTTTGTGGTGTGATAAGATGTTTTAAACAGCGTGGCACGACATGTATAATATTTAAATAAGCTTTTAGATCAACTCTACACTTCTGCCACTGCTTATAATTTCCTGTCAACTAACGTTACCCAAAAACATTTTGTTCGAGTCAACGACATCAAACGAGCCCCAAAACAAGTGAAGACAAACACATTCATTAAAGTCCACTCGAACCAACAATCAACGAAAATGCTCAAAACTCCTCTTACCTTTACATTTACAGCATCCATCTGAAATAAAATCAACGCAAACACTCGTAGAAACAAAATCAAGTGAGTCTGATCGACATGCTAATGCTACCGACGTTTACATTACTTTCAGTTTCAACCTCAGCTTTTTCAGCAGGAAGTGACATGTACTGCTCACAGAAGTGTTATAATTGTGGGGAATACCTTTCAGTCATGGAATTCTCAAGAAATCTAGTTTACAGACAGCTTGGCTTGAGGAAAGTTCATATTTAATGTGCATCAGTATAAATAATATTTATTTTTACATGCTAGAATGTTTTTAAGTATTTTTGGGCAAACATTATGTGCAATATTTCTTTATCACTGCACTACCAATCTATTGTGTCTCTCACATTCAGTATATGGTCATCCATTTGAAGCAAACACTATTACAAAAACAGAGCATAAAGTCATTATACCAAGGCACTATTAGAAGAAAACCTTTATTTTCCATCTCTGCTACATCACACACTTTGTTAGTGTTTATTATTGCTATGGAAAGTTTTGGGAGTCATTATGGGATTTTCCCTGAGGACTTTGAGAGGCAAAGGGTGCAAAAAAGTCACGAGCAAAGGAGAAGATATCTTGAGGTTTCCTCAACAGCAGGAACTGCAGGAAGTCCGCCATTAAAGCCTTTAGCTCAGGGTGTTGTCTGATGTAGGAGGAGTAGTCCGCTTTGAGTTCCTCCTGTGTCATAAACGAGTGAAAATTAGTCACAAATTTTCTTAGAAGTGACCATTATTTTACATTGTACTTTGTGTTAAACCTTTCTGTCAAGAAACTTTGAGTAAAGCTCCATGTCTTCCTCCCAGATGAGTGGCTTCTTCTCAAACACAGGAATGTTGTTTTTTTCCACTGAAAAAAAGCAAACCTTTTGCTTTATTCATATTTTTTTTTACTTTAAAGATTAAAGGGTTAGTTGAAAATGAAAATAATGTAATTTATTACTCACCCTCTTGTCGTTCCACACCCATCAGAACACAAATTAAGATATTTTTTTTGGCTCAGTGAGGCCTTCATAGCCAGCAATGACATTTCCTCTCTCAAGATCCATAAAGGTACTAAAAACATATTTAAATCAGTTCATGTGAGTTCAGTAGTTTTACCTTAATATTATGAAGCGGCGAGAATATTTTTGTGCGCCAAAAAAACTAAATAACGACTTTTCAACAATATAGTGATGGGCCGATTTCAAAACGCTGCTTCGGAGCTTTACGAATCGAATCCGTGACTCGGATCTCCTATCAAACGGCTAAACTGCTGAAATCATGTGACTCTGGCACTCTGAGGCACTGATTCGATTTGTAAAGCTCCAAAGCAGTGTTTTGAAATCGGCCCATCACTATATTGTTGAAAAGTTGTTATTTTGTTTTTCAACTGTTTGGTGCCCATTGAAGTCTGCTATAAGGAGAATAATCAAAAACTTTAGTTTCTTTTCGACCGAAGAAAGAAAGACATGAACATCTTGGATGACATGGGGGTGAGTAAATTATCAGGAAAATTTCATTTGAAAGTGAACTAATCCTTTAATTTGTGTTCTGAAGATGAACGAAGGTCTTATGGGTGTGGAACGGCATGAGGGTGAGTAATAAATGACATTATTTTCATTTTTGGGTGAACTAACCCTTTAATTTTGATCACAAAGGAGCAGAATGCATAGTGATAAAGTCAAGTATTCAAACCTCCATCGAGCAAGAAAGGCAAATGCAGTAGCTTCATAATTGCAGGCGAGCCCAACTGCACTCTGCTTGCCAGATGCCTAAGTGTAAAATATTTTAGGAAAGTTTATGTTCAAACCTCTGCATTTCTTTAAAACTCCATCTGTAGGTGCTGAAAATGCTTTGAGTTTGTAAACAACCATATATGGCAGCTTTGGTTTTGTTTGAAAGATGCTAATCAACAGCTACCACCCACTCTTATGAGAAACAGATGAGAAGAGAGTATTCTACCCATCAGGCATGAAGTAGCAATGCCAAGTTGCTGAGGAGTCCTTTGCAGAGGAGACAGTCCTTTCAATACCAAAGATATTGACTGACTCTTCCCCAATCATCTGCGTCTTCCACCCAAGTTCTCTCTGAAGCAAACAAATGCAAGAATGATAAACAGCACATCATGTACAATCATACGTCTACTGTTCACATCGATTTGGCCTATAAATAACATCCTGTAATGTGTGCAATAGTCTCCCTGGACTTACATAAACTGATTTAGAAAGCACCGTATTTGCATCAAATGACAGGAATGTCATATTTTCTGGAACAGTCTTGTGCCGAGCCAGAATGCGCAGGATCAGGAAGTTGGATGCCTCAGACACAAATCCTTTTAGAGAACTCAATGGAAATGTGTTGGTTTGTGTCTTCACTCCCTAAAGAATGAGATAAAAGATGATAATTTATATTATTGACACAAACTGATAACAACATTTTAATGTATGTAATTAATCTAAACCATCCCTTACTTTCAGACCAGCTCTGGGAGGTTTGGATTTTCTATTTTAAATGTTTTTTTGCACAAATTTAAGTAAATATACAGTATATTCAACATATGTTGTGCAGCACACTCACCTCTTTCTCTGAGATGATCCTGTTTACCACGAGTTGATCATCCTGTCTAACAATATGTACCTTCCGGTTCACCGTCTGCTTTTCCAGCTGGAATGTTTACAACACCTCAGATGTGGGTGGCTTTACATTGCCATTTAGATTATTACATTTATTATTTATAAAACATTAAACTGAGTCTGTTGGTTAACAAGTACTGAATTAACCAGAACCTACTCTATGTTTTCATAAACTTTATGTTGATAGAAAAGATACCTTTACATATTCGTGATGATTCTCTTCCAGTATCTCAAGCTTTTTGGATATGTAGGCTGGCAACAACACAAGGGCACAAACATTAAAGGATTAGTTCACTTTAAAATGAAAATTAGCGTAAATGTTTTGAACTGCGAGAGTTTTACACTTTCTTTGTAAGTTAAAGGCCCACTGAAGAGTCTTGGAGTGCGCAGCATTATTCAATGTGTTGATGTAATTTCAACTGAAACAGAAAGACAGGGCAATATATCGAACAGCCCCCACCTCTTTTTTTAAATAAGCGTTTTGTTTATGTTACAGCTCGGCCAGAGCCGTTAGATTCAGTAAAATCTCAGTTTCCTTCTAATCTCTAACCGTTTCACCTCATAATGTCCTTTATATCACTTATATACAGCATTCTGAGCAGAATTCAAATGGGTCTCGTGTCTCTGAACCGGAGCTGCTCGCGTTGTGCCGGTTCATTCGAGTCAAAGGAAAGCATATTTACACTGTCTGAATCGTTCCCTATTCTCTATATAGTGCACTATGTGCCATTCACCATGCAGAAACTAGTAAACGTGTGAACAAATGACAGATTTCAGTCGAGGCTTCAGCGTCTGTAAGAGTGTAGGAGGAGGTGGGACTTCAGATTCTAGAGAGCATTTGATTGGACAGAAGATTGGACGAGAAACTGAAATGTGATGTGATGTCATGAAAATCCATGATCTATTTTAGCGGAAGTGAGAGACTGTAAGTTTTGAATGCTTATATCTCCTAAATGCGAATTTTGTCATTGTTTTGGAAGACACCAGCTTATTCATAACCTTAAGGTTAACATATTCATACTAAAAGCTAAAAAATTTAAAGGGTTAGTTCACCCAAAAATGAAAATTCTGTCATTTATTACTCACCCTCATGTCGTTCCACACCCGTAAGACCTTCGTTAATCTTCAGAACACAAATTAAGATATTTTTGTTGAAATCCAATGGCTCAGTGAGGCCTGCATAGCCAGCAATGACATTTCCTCTCTCAAGATCCATTAATGTACTAAAAACATATTTAAATCAGTTCATGTGAGTACAGTGGTTCAATATTAATATTATAAAGCAACAAGAATATTTTTTGTGCGGCAAAAAAAAAAAAATAACGGCTTATATAGTGATTTCAAAACACTGCTTCAGGAAGCTTTGGAGCGTTATGAATCTTTTGTGTCGAATCAGCGGTTCGGAGCGCCAGAGTCACGTGATTTCAGCAGTTTGACACACGATCCGAATCATGATTCGACGCGCTGATTCATAACGCTCCGAAGCTTCATGAAGCAGTGTTTTGAAATTGATCATCACTAAATAAGGCGGGTTTTTTTTGGCGCACCAAAAATATTCTCGTCGCTTTATAATATTAATATTGACCCACTGACCCACATGAACCAATTTAAATATGTTTTTAGTACATTAATGGATCTTGAGAGAGGAAATGTCATTGCTGGCTATGGAGGCGTCACGGAGCCATCGGATTTCAACAAAAATATCTTAATTTGTGTTCCGAAGATTAATGAAGGTCTTACGGGTGTGGAACGACGTGAGGGTGAGTAATTAATGACAGAATTTTCATTTTTGGCTAAAATAACCCTTTAGGAGCCGCGTGAAGTACGTTTATAATGGTTGGATGCACTTTCTTGAGCTTCATACTCATTGGTCCTGTTCACTGCCATTAAAGTTTGGATGAGTCAGGATATTAATAATATAACTCAGATTGTGTTCATCAGAAAGAAGAAAGTAAGGGTGTTTTCACACCTATGGATCACTTGTTTTGTTCCGAAACAGTGACTAAATTTGTTACAATGTTGCATTTTCTTCTTGGTTCGGTTCGCTTTCACATGGCAACATTTCAAAGCGTACCAAAATGCGTTCAGGCAAGTCACATGCGAGTACAACTGTCCTCTCATTGGTCAGAGTTTTCGCTGCGTCATCCATCAAAATAATGATTGACAAGCTAGCTCCATGAGCTTATTGTGGCTTTATTTGTAACTGTCGAGACACACACAAACACTTTATAAATGTAGCCGTCTCTCCCGCTGTTAAATTATATACTCCATTCATATTTGCTGCGGCAAATTCAAACGCGCGCTCTTTCTCTCTCTCTCCGTCTCTGGATTTCCCAGCGCTGTCTAGTAGGCGACCTGTTGTCAGTGTGTCTGTCGAGAGCGACCATTTGAATTTTATAATGAAGCAGAGCGGGAATTGAGACTTCGTCGGGACAGCATTCTCGCACGGAGAAGTGTAATTACACAACATAGGCGCTCGTTGGTTTTCAGATATGGTAAATAATGTGCTCACTCACAGAATCAGACATTACTGCTTTTCATATCACATTTTCCGTTATGAAAATGATATCATTTGATTCGTTGGTCCGTTAATTGGGTCAGATTGCTTTCACATCTCAAGCGAACCGCTCTAGAGTTTGGTCCGCTTTTGGTGCGCACCCGAGTGCGATTGCTGCTTTCACACCTGCCCAAACGAACCGCACCAAAGGGGGAAACGAACTCTGGTACGATTCAACCGAACTAAATGAGGCAGGTGTGAAAGCACCCTAATATACACCTAGGATGGCTTGAGGGTGAGTAAAGCTTGGGCTAATTTTCATTTTAAAGTTAACTAATCCTTCAAGTTTAAAAAACCTTAAGAAAAGATTGAGAAAATGACACAATGTGTGTTCTCACTAACAAATAATAAAGAGAAGAAATCATAGGCGTAATTTGCGGGTGGGACAGGTGGGACACGTCCCCACCACTTTTCACCAGGGTCGATATTGTCCCTACCACTTTTTGAAACATCTTGCGGCATGGATGTACCTAATACACATGAAACATCTCCAGTTGACTAGCAAAGCATTCATTTCATTCGTTTTTGAAATAATAGGTGAACTAGACCGCAGTAAAGATAGTTTGCGGTTTGATATTCAGATTTCTTTTGGCTATAAATACGCAGTGCGCTGTCATAGACATGCAAATGATACCAAATATCGTTCTCCAGGATTTGTGAATTAAGGTGACGCTGTCCTTTGGGCCGAAATCAGGGTTTTTTTTCGTAGCGACTCTTAATTTTATAATGGCTATAGCTCCAAATGTTGGACACTTAGAGGAATGAAACTGGTGTCATCTTCACCAGCTTGATCTGTGAATTTTTTCACAGCAAAGCTCTTGTCCGTAAACCCCTTGGTAAGTCCGCCAGTAAGGAATGTGAAATAAAGGCGTTCTTCATGTTTAACGTCTATTACCAATGAACACGCAGACTGCTGGAATAAAATAACATTGTTTTAGGTCGAGCTCGATTTGTGAAAACTTTCACAATAGCATTTTATCTCGTGGTCGTGTTTCTCTTTGCTCTGCCCCCCGTTTTTTGTATAATATGATATATATATATATATATATATATATATATATATATATATAT
>NC_063048.1:9030492-9196157 GCF_018812025.1 Megalobrama amblycephala | reverse complement strand
GCGCGGCTGCGCGCTCCAGTAACTTTCCACACTCCACAGGCGCCGCATGCAATGTTTTTGTCAGGAGACAGGAGTAACAACTGCAGATTATGAGTTACCTGCGGTGAGTCCGACATAATGAATCCACTAACACGACACAGCGAATGCCGGTGGTAAACACTCGTGTTCCAATACTCGTGCACGAGTTCTGGGAGGCGTTCCCTCGAAACGAGCTGTGAAGGAGGGGGGTTGTTCTCACGCATGCCCTCATTTCAAAAACTCACTAACAGTCTTTGGTTTCTCAGTCGACGAAAAGATCCTCTTTAGCACCTTTAAAAATGTAAAAAATGTCAATTCAAGTCAATTTAATGGCCATCAGGACAAATTGAAGACCAAAGATGTGTGGAGATGATATGCTGCTTCTGACCAGCCCAGGAAAGTACGTATTACAGTTCTTGACCATGTTAGTCCTTTCGATTACAAGTAAATGACTTAACTCACCTCGGGTGTGTGTTCTGCCTGGTCAAGATTAAGGAGTGAAACTGAAGTGGAGTCCTCAATATCCTATCAGCAAGGAACATTTACACAGAAAGAATATAATTAGCCGTCCATGCTAAGAACAGCTTCAGAGAGGATTCACCACTGACTGCCACAAGTAAACAAGTTAGCCAAGAATCTTTAAGTTACAACATCATTCAACCCTCTTGTTAACAGTGGTATAAATGAATTAAAGTGCACTTAAAGGGTTAGTTCACCCAAAAATAAAAATCTGTCATTTATTACTCACCCTCATGTCGTTCCACACCCGTAAGACCTTCGTTCATCTTCAGAACACAAATTAAGATATTTTTTGATGAAATCCGATGGCTCAGTGAGGCATCCATGGCCAGCAAGACAATTGACACTTTCAATGCCCAGAAAGCTACTAAAGACATATTTAAAACAGTTCATGTGACTGCAGTGGTTCAACCTTAATGTTATGATGCGACGAGAATACTTTTTGTGCACCAAAAAAAAAAAAAAAAAAAAATAGTTATTCATTTTCATTATTCAGATTTGTAAAGCTTTGAAGCTTCATGAAGCAGTGTTTTGAAATCACCCATCACCAGATATTGTTGAATAAAGTTATTTTTTTGGCACACACAAAGTATTCTCATCGCTTTATAATATTAAGGTTTAACCACTGTAGTCACATGAACTGTTTTAAATATGTCTTTAGTAGCTTTCTGGGCAATGAAAAAGGAAATTATCTTCTTGGCAATGCAGGCCTCACTGAGCCATTAGATTTTAATCAAAAATATCTTCATTTGTGTTCCGAAGATGAACAAAGGTCTTACGAGTGAGGAACGACATGAGAGTGAGTAATTAATGACAGAAATTTCATTTTTGGTTGAACTAACCCTTTAAATCCAATGCCAAAACTGTGCAAAACAGTTCTGCCGCAAGCCTTTTACGAACCAGACGTTTTGAGCACAGATTTTTGTGCACAGCAGTGCATTCTGGGTAGGACTGTACCAGCCATGCATAAGTTCTTACTTAAATTACAATGAAAAGTCCACACTACAGGCTCAGTAACTACTAGCTAGTTTGTAACTCTGTACTTTAGTTGGTTGCACCATTTATTAAGCGTAGCTAGTAAGTTGTAAGCTCTCTGTAAAATAATGCTTAGTCACATAATATGGTATTTATCCTCAATGATCCAATAGCAGCCTTACATGAGCAGAAGTTGTGTTGAAATTATTTTAACTATTTTGCCTCATTTAACTAATGGTAAAAAATAAATTTCCATTGAAATATGATACTACTTAATCATAGGTATACACAAACTGTATTTGAAATTAATAATATCAATAAAAATATACAAAAAAAAATTACATTTATTATAATTTTATTTGATAACATGCACGACACAGATTGGGTCTCTTGAAATGTAAATGATTGCAAATGCAAACATTATCATATATGACTGAAGTATTTAAGTCTGTCAGGTAAAAAAAAGAGCTTACTGATATAATTTAGTCAATCTGCTATTTTCTTGCAACTGTTACTCCTGGTCGGAGGCTTCCGTAAATATTTCGTTTATACATACGAAGACCACTTATGTGTCAAAAGATCAAGGTAAATTTGATTTCTCATGTCATGGCCCCTTTAAACAGTAGTGTGCTATAATGGTCACATGACCTTCATCATACTGCATGTTTAATTTAGTGGTGTCCAGTTATCTTGAAAAAAACTTTTAATTCAATTTTGTATTGTATTTTGTGTTTTATTATTAAATTATTGAAATTTAATAAAAATTAAAGATATTTACAAAAACATTATTATCAGTTCATTAGACATTTTGAAAATGGATGTTTGAGTCAAGTGCATTGTGGGATATTTGCAGCACAATGCTCTCTGGTTTTTACTGCTCATTTTGGCAAATGTATTAGGATAATTCATGCATACGGAAAATTAGCATACTGGAATGTATGTCAAATAGCCATGGTAACAGATTAGAATAATCTGGACACACCTGATTGGTGGACTCTGAGCTGTTGCTCCTACTGATTTGTTCTTCTTGAGTTGGAGAGATAGCTGAGAGAGGGGAAGTGGGCTCTTCAATTGAAGGAGGTGGGCTATACAGGGGGCGTGATTGCAGAGAAGGCGTGTCTGGATCATCCTCACTTTCTCCACCTTGATGGCAAAGCACCAAGTCCACAAGGTCCTCTTTCTCCCTAAGAAAGATTTCAAAGTATTCAAACAAATCAAAAACACTAATGATATCAGCCCTATTATTAATAATGCCTGTGTGAAAGTACCTGCAGGTATCAGTGTTAATGTTGCGTAACACAAGGTACTGCCGTAAGTCTTTAACACGCAAACGCATGAGCTGTGGACGCTGGAATGAAGTGCCCTTCAGCAGCTGACAAGTTGAGCATCTGCGCAGGTTTTCCTGAAGTACTGAGCACAGCGAACAAAAACTCTTCTTGCAGTCACAACAGATGTGCTAGGGTGGAGAAAAAGAGGGAAATTGTGCTTAATCAAAAGGACAAAAAAAAGAAAGACTGCAATAAAATTAAAAACTCTCATCTGCATTTGGAAAGACAGGAAGATTGTGGATTATTAACTGCCTAATCCTTCGATATATTTTAATAATGTTGGAAGGCACTTACAAACCTTGTGAAAAAGTGTGCTTAATTGTACTAAATGTGCACTTGTAGTGTACTTCAAATCTTAAAAGATTATTAAAAAAAAACTGTACTTGTCTTGCAGATTATATGGTAATGAAATAAAAGGCCACTTAAGTGTACTTAAAGGTGCCATAGAATTGAAAATTGAATTTACCTTGGCATAGTTGAATAACAAGAGTTCAGTACATGGAAAGACATACAGTGAGTCTCAAACTCCATTGTTTCCTCCTTCTTACGTAAATCTCATTTGTTTAAAAGACCTCAGAAGAACAGGCAAATCTCAACATAACACCGACTGTTACGTAACAGTTGGGATCATTAATATGTACGCCCCCAATATTTGCATATGCCAGCTCATGTTCAAGGCATTAGACAAGGGCAGGCAGTATTAACGTCTGGATCTGTGCACAGCTGAATCATCAGACTAGGTAAGCAAGCAAGAACAATAGCGAAAAATGGCAGATGGAGCGATAATAACTGACATGATCCATGATATCATGATATTTTTAGTGATATTTGTAAATTGTCTTTCTAAATGTTTTGTTAGCATGTTGCTAATGTACTGTTAAATGTGGTTAAAGTTACCATCGTTTCTTACTGTATTCACGGAGACAAGAGCCGTCGTTATTTTCATTATTAAACACTTTCAGTTTGTATAATTTATAAAAAACTTCATTCTTTATAAATCTCTCCAATAGCGTGTAATGTTAGCTTTAGCCCGTTAACCACGGAGCATAGCCTCAAACTCATTCAGAATCAAATGTAAACATCCAAATAAATACAATACTCACATGATCTGATATGCTGCATGACGAACACTTTGTAAAGATCCATTTTGAGGGTTATATTAGCTGTGAACTTTGTTTATGCAATGTATTGTAGAGTCGCGAGCTAAGGGACGGGAGCGTGAGCATTTAAAGGGGAAGCATGCTGAATCGGCGCATATTTAATGATGCCCTAAAATAGGCAATTAAAAAAATTAATTAAAAACAATCTATGGGGTATTTTGAGCTGAAACTTCACAGACATATTCAGGGGACAGCCTTAGACTTAGGCTGTTTCTCAATTCCAAGAACGCAGAGAACGGACTTGCGTTCTCGTGGAGTCCGGTCTTGCCAGGCAACCTTGAAAGAATGAACTCGGAAGGACGTGAGGACACAGAACGCATCATTTGAGAATTGAGATGTGCTGCGATCTTGTTGCTCAACTGACCGTTACAGCATATTATATTATATAGCAAGTGGCTAATACACAATAAATACAACATAACAACATAAACAATTGTCATAACCTATTAAAACATTTCTTTCATATTATTATAGACATTATTTTCATATAATTTTATGTCTTTTTATTTCACCGCGTGTATTTATGAAAATGAGTAGCCTTTGGCTGCTTTGTCAATGTTAAGATTATTTTTTTTTTGCCAATAAAAATACCGCAGGCTTTCTTCAAGTTATCATTTTATTAAAATTAAGCAAAAAAAAACGGTTTACTTTCACGAGCCATCACGTATTTGTAGCTGGAATCTCACGAGAACTAAAGCTTACAGGCTTCCGTACGTCGACCGCCGCAGCGTCTTCTGGGATTTTTAACGGTTCGATTCCCTCAAGTTTGCATTCGATGCATCCTCGATATCAAGAACACATCCGGGTACTTTCATGCGTCCTCCGTTCTTGCGTTCTTGAGTACTGGAACGAACTTCGATGGTTGATGATGACGTAGAGCAAGAACACAAGGACGCAAGATTGCTGAAGAACGCATATTGAGAAACAGCCTTATATTACATCTTGTAAAAATGCATTCTGTGGCACCTTTAAAGAGAGTACACTTTCATGACTGTTTCTTAACAAACTTAAGTGCACTTTTAAAATCTGCATTTTGTAATAAGTAAAATTAAAAGTACATTTTAAGCTTTAAAAGTACACTTATTTTGATGCTACTTATTTTAAAAGGTGGTATAAAGCTATTTCATGCATTCTGACTGATTTACACTGTTAAAGAGTTGCATTCTCATGCTAAACATGGCCAAAGTTTGGCCAAATTTAAGTATGACGGAGTATTTCTGTGTCAAATCCAATACTTCTGGTTTCAGTACAGGATTATGAGTTTTTTTTTTTTTTTTTATGTGTCCTGTATGACATCAAAAGAAAGCAGAATACGGAAGCCAAGAGATTTTTCAATAATGGCTGTGACCCAATTCAGGAGCTGCACCCTTTAAAGGCTGCAAACATCATCGAGGCAGGCTCATTTAAGAAAAATAACCGTTAGATTGCAACATATGAAAGAAATTACAGTATTTTACACCTCACAATGAATATCAGTCAATTTTATTATGGTTACTTCTTCTTAAATATGACATCCTTGATGACGTATTCAGCCTTCAAATGCGACCTCCGGAGGATGCAGTCTCCGAAATGAGACACAATTTTTTCAAACAACAGAAGAATGAAATTACATACAAATATGTACTTAAGTCCATCTTAATTGCATTTAATATAAAATAAAATAAAGCTACTACACATTTTCATTTAACTGCAAATATCTTGCAATTAAGTGTCCGAAAACATTACATTCTATTTGCACTTAAGCATGTTCTATCAAAGTATATTTTTCCAAAATTAGTAAACTTTTTTAAAAGTAAACTGTACTTTGTTTTCACAAGGGTAAAGGCCCCATGAAATCAAATGAGAGATTTGTGCACATTCAAAAATTACACACAGAAAAAAAAGCTTATCTTGCATTCAGGCAAATATACACATTTTTGTCCAATCAAAAGCTATGTCCCCTGCCTTAATAGCACCCACCACCAAATAGCTATATTTGCCTGGCTGTGATTTACTGTAAATTTTGTTTTAAATGTACAAACTGTCAACATGGTCCTAACTTACAGATTCAGTAGGAAAAACATCAACCATTTCATGGGGTCTTTAATATAATAAACGCTTTTAGGTTTAATATGCAGAACAAATGAGATCATATGGCAAAGACAGGTGTGCAGGTCTACCTACCCTTCTCCTAAAGACAGAGAAGGCTTGTCTACAGGACTGACACACCAGGCTGGTGTTGGTGGAGCTTGTAGGCGGGTATGTAGAGTATCCCGCTGTGGGAGCGAAACGAAACGGCCCCGCACCGGCCCCGAAACCTGGCTGCTGCCCTCTCACGGCCCCGGTACCCATCACTTCATTCAACAGACCACAGCATGATGCCCACATGGACGAGGCCCCCGCCTGCACGGAAAACAATCACAAAAGACTTTCATGAGGACAATGATCTTCATTGAGTAGGTCTTTTCAAACATTTGACGTTTTATTAAGACTAGTGCTGTCAATCGATTTAGTAGTGTGTGAAAATTCATGTTTATGGTATGGGGTGTAGCAAGCTTAAAGCAGTTGCCCAATCACAACACATTGGTCTAGCCAGCCAATCAGAGCACATTGTGAAGACTGGAACATAGTGTTACTAAAAGACTAGGGACAGAGGTGATGCAACATTGTAAATAGTGTGAAAAATAATGTTTTTTAAACATTCAACCATGAAAACCTATTCTAACAGACCCCAAAACGAGCATAATAGGACCCCTTCAAACATAAAATAACATGTTATTTTTGACAACTCTAATTATAACATCCATTCAGAATGTCCTGCCCTGAAATAGTTCCCATTGACTGGGATCAGTCTCATTAGAGAAGGATGGGAATAGGGCTAAGCCATAACAAGGGATTACAGTGCTTTAAATGACTTGTGACTGCAGCTAGAGCTCTTAGTGACACTCAACAGAGTAACCATGGTGTTTTTATTTTCATAGGGAGCCAACAGTAGAATCAACTCCCAATTGTCACCGTGTGGCACAGTGAAGGATAGGTCCTGTTGCTGGGTCTCGCCTCCCAACAAATGAAAACATGACAGTAGAAGATTTAAAAACAAACTAACACATTGCTGATCATTACATCACTGAATACACTACATAAATTATATGACTGCTAGATGTTGACTGATATATACATATATTTAAGGCATGAAAGATGTCATGAATGCACAAAATCACACAATACAAATAACGCACGAGATGCTAAACTGGAACTCATCTGTTACTTATCGAGCTGATAGCAAAGAGAGCAGATTAATAATGCTAGCATGACACACAGCCAAGAGAGGAACAAGCTCAAAAACTAAACGAGCATTATTAGACATTACTGTACCTTCATAGCAGCTCCAGGACACCGCGGGAAGTCACCCAGCTGTATGTGAAGGCAGCCTGGCCATTGCTCATAAACGTCTAACTCCTCATTTACAGTCGCTGTCTACAGACGCACCGGGATCGCTATGTAACTGGAACGTAGCGTTTTCAGCCAATCACAGCGGTGGATATCCTGTGAGGCAACACCAACCAACCAATCATCTCGTACCTCCAGTAGTGCAGCGGAAGTTCGTGCATTTCGATTAAAGTTATTACACTTGATGTAATGGAACTGCTTGTTTCATTTGCTTTAATATGTTTTAGCATGATAGACTTAGTTCGCATCCTAATAAAGCCTTATTATTAGTTTTACAGAATTATTTTTTGAGCTGAAAGTTTATGTTATCAGCATAAAGAGTACTATTACAACATAAATAGTGTCTGAAGTTTATTTATTTGTGGTTTAACATTTATTAACACTCATTTTAAGCAGTGTTTATTACCAGATTTACTGAATAATTCACGAGTGTCACCTGAGTCTCAGGTCACTGTTGCTGTTCCGACAGATAACAATCCATAATTGATAAAGGGTTTTTTTTATGTTTAAAGCTGTATAATTAGATTCAGAATTGTTGTTTAATTATATTGGTAAATGTGTTGGTGAACATTTTTAGGCTTTGTGGATAGTTCAAAAAATTCCCCACACATCAAATATGAGGGGTGAATGTATTTTGAAAAACATTTCCAATGCTCTTCATGTCTTCTAGTGATTTATGCTGATGAAAAATTAAAAATGTATACATAGTCATTACTTGACAAAATCAACTGACATCATGAAAATATATTAAAGAAGTAAAAAATAAATTTAAAATGTATTGGACAGTATGCGCATGCTCATAAATTGGACATATATATTCGATAAACTATGTATATTTAGATTTTGTTCATGTATATGACTAATTTACATATAGTAGGATTGTTTTTCTTCAACTAAATGTAATGCCAAGCATGTCATATTCTCAACATTTGCGACCTCTTGTGTGCAGATAAAAAAATCTTTAAATGTAGTTAAACGTTAAATGCAGACTAAACTTATTTGTCGCGGAAATATTAAAAATTAGCTGAAAAATCTGTGAATTTATAATTAGCTCTATGTTGGAAAATATATAAAGGTTGATAAAATCCAATCGTGTGTCCTCAGGAATCGATTTATCAGCGCTCAACCCGATTCGCTAATGAATTGTTCTTTTGAGTCATGAGATATTTTCACTAAATCTTTTGAACCGTTTTGCAGAGTTGATTTCTAACAATTTATCCACATCGGATTGAATTGGTCTCGAGTCTCATTACCTAGAACGGTCTTTTTTTGAACATATCCAACTCGAAACGATCCATGTTAACAGCTCAACGACTCATTGAAACGAACTGTTCATAAGAACCGATTCAAAAAACTGAATCGGACTTCTGAGCACTAAAACATGATCAATTCGTCTGTGCTCTACAGTGCGTCCTGAAACGTAAACGGAACTGGAGGGTATTTTGAAGAAAAGGCCGTCAGATTGTTAGCATATGATCCATGTGAATATATTCATAAATGTCTGTGTTTCATTACTAAACTAATGTATTGAACATAGTGGTTATTATTATAAATTTTCACATGGAAGAAAGCCTTCAAATCGCTATTAACGTTACTGCATTTGAAACACCGTTGATGTTTTACCGTATTATCAAAATAATGTAAGCTAGATTATTTTAGCTTGCCATATAACAGCATAGTTATATCAAACTAGAGTATTTACTGCACCAATACACTTCATTTTATTGATCTTTGAGGAATATAAGTCCCGAGAGGCAATGGCCAGTGTGCATGAAAGTTTGTATTTCAACCCCATGATGACAAATGGGGTTGTTCATGC
The DNA here is from genome assembly GCF_018812025.1 of Megalobrama amblycephala. NCBI lineage: Eukaryota > Metazoa > Chordata > Actinopteri > Cypriniformes > Xenocyprididae > Megalobrama > Megalobrama amblycephala. The sequence continues at coordinate 9,186,909 of NC_063048.1, read as the reverse complement.
CAATATCTTCGGGATAAAGGATTGGGTCACTCCATACAAGATCGCAGTGTTAGCTTTACTGTATGAGATGTCCACAACCAAACCAATGGCTCTTCTGGACAGAAGACGCCTGAACAAACTCATCCTGCCTTTACAACAGGTATGCATGTAGCATTGCATGTAGTAAGGCTGTTTCCATTGACAGTTTAAAATAATAATAAAGTAAAACAGCTAATGTAATGTTTCCGGGCACATAATTTTCTAGATAAAGTTAAGCTGCAGATGTTTGATTTGTGTTTGTGATCAGGGTGCAGATTTGACCCTGGAGCAGTTTGTGAAGATAGTGGAGGAGTGCTGTCTTCGGATGGTCAATGCTGTTAAACTCAGGTACAGTGTGTATCTTCTCTTTATAAAGAACTTTGTATTTGGGTAGGTTTTAATGTATTAATCACTTATATAATCATTGCCTTCTGTTTTTCAGGTTGTTTTTAATGGCTGATGGAGAGTTGCAGGACATGGAGCATTTTTTCACTATCCTGCCAAATGCTTTCAGTGACTCGGAGGCATTCAAAACTAGTGTTGTTGGTACGAATATGTGTTTCTTTCATGGGTGTAACCACAATTACCATCAGATATTGCCCAATTTATAGGGTTAGTTCACCCCCAAAAATGTTAATTTTGTCATCATTTACTTCCCCTTATGTCGTTCCAAACCCGTAAGACTTTTGTTCATCTTCGAAACGCAAATGAAGATCTTTTAAATGAAATCTTAGAGATTTCTCTCCTCTATTGACAGTCTACACAACTACCATTTTGACGCTTCAGGTTCAAAGTTCATAAAGAGATTGTAAACTAATCCATACGTATTGAGTGGTTTAGTCCAAATTTTCAGTAGAGACTCGATGGCTTTATATGATGAACAGATTGAATTTAGGCTTTATACATACAAACATTCATCAACTCACACATCAGTTGTGGTAAACAGAAGCTCAAGCATGTTTTCTGGTCTAGGTCTGGATTTGTGAAAATCTTCTTAAGAAAAAGTTTCTTAAAATATATTATAAAATGTTCGTAAGTAAGTGTAATTCTTGCAAAATTCTTTGAGAAATTCTAAAATATTTTCCTAATTGTTTTTGTTTTTTTCGTAAATGTAAAATGACAAGCAGTGATGTTGTCAGATTGTGTACTTTCACAGACGTTTTCAATTTTTAGATTCTACGGGCCCCTAAATATGATCATCCTCATGCATGGGACTCTGGCCCTAAAATTTAAAAGACACTTATATATTTTCAAGTATAAAGACCCAATTAATACTGTGGAAAAATTAGTATTATAAATGCGTCAATTATGTTACATTGTGGTTTTTTTTCTTTTTTCTTTCTATTCTCTGTAGTACGGTTATATGTATTATTTAAATCAATTTATTTTTATATGCATATTTTACAAATCGATTTGTTTTAGTTATTTTATTCAATTTATGTACTCATTTTAATCTATTATTTTAGTCAAATTATTTCTTTATGTAGTTTTTTATTGTTTAATTTTTATATTTTTCACACTTTAAACCTTTCCTCCCCCTAGCACTCCCTTGTGGCTGGACATTTTTCATGGAGTTTCCTTATCAAATACAGCAAATTTAAAACTTAAATTACCTTATTTGTCCATCTATTAACTCACTTTAACTAAAGCATCTCATGATGTAAAATGTGTCAGATGAGATCATGTTCTCCATTAAAGTACATTTGTCACTTTCTAACTGTATAAGAGAGTGTTGTTAAAAGAGGTTATTTTAATTCAGAATATCTTGATTTTTTTCTTAAGTTAGCAAACATGAAAAAAGTAATTAAGAAGAGCTTTTTTTCTCTAATCTCTTTCTGTTTCTAGGTCTGTTCATGCGTCAGATGCTGCTGGCCTACAATAAACTATCGTTCAGTCAGGTATATAAGCTGTACAAGTCCCTGCAGCAGTACTGCCATCGTGGAAATCAGCCCGAGCTGTCCGCTCTGCCCGCCGAAGACATGGAGCTGACGAACACTGAAGACCCCAGCGCCGACCGCATAGACAAAGATGAGCTGGACACAATATCTCTACACCAGTCTGAACTGAGGTCAGAGGGAATTACGTGTTACTTGTATTATTAGTGGAATCGAGGTTGTATTATTATTTCAGGGTCAGTTTGACCCGTATTCCATTTTCAAAGAGCTTGAAACTATTTATTTTGTCTTGTAATTTTGTAACTATTTCTCATTTATGGCCTTGAATGTGTATGTAAAGATTGAACACGAATGTGTTTTGGAAAGGCTTGACAAATTTTGGTTACATCAATTGTGTTTGGGGTTTAATTGGCTTCCAATGTTTTTTATGCAATTTGCCAAAAAATCAACACTTTAAAAAAACAGCAAAGAGTTTCTTGTCATTTATTTTAGCTTGTCTAAGACTAAAATATGAAACACATGAGAACTTGATTCAAAGACATCCAAAGAAAATTCACTGTTTCTTCATCCATTTGAGTTTCACAGTCAAAACATCTGAAAGGATGTTTTGGGTTGTTGGTTTTTTGGATCTCACTGAAAATAAGTGCAAGAACCCAATTTTCCCCTCACAAAGGTTTGAGAACCAGACATAACAAATGTCAGAGGCTATTTATACAAAGTACAAACAGTAATAAATACTACTTGGACTAACTATAAATATTTTTAGATACTATTTATGTGTAGTTGTAGTTATTTGCTCCTCAGTGTGCAAATAGTCACTGTCACTACAAGTATTCATGAGAAGAAAAGTATTTTCTTTTTGTGTCAATTCAGCTAATTTTTTAAAATAAAAATGTGGATCAAATTGACCCCTAACACAATAGAAATAGATGGAAAGAAATTATTACGTTTCTGACATATTTAGTCTCTGTCAAACTACAATAGTGTTTTTTTGTTTGTTTGTTTTTACATGAATCTTTAGTGTTTTTGATAATGTCTACTTTTGGCAAATTGCATGGAAACCAATGGGAAGTCAAATGGACCCCAACACAAACAGAGGCATATTGAATAAGAATGGACTTGACTGGGGGGTTTATTTCCTGTTTTCATCAGATCTGACGAGACCCAAGGTCCTTTATCTCAGAAACAAGCAGAATACTTCCTCGCACGACAGGTTTGTCATAACCTAGAAGAGATTTGGCTTTCATAAACACAGCTGTCCATGATTTATTTTGCCCTGTATGATTGCCACCTTGTTTTTTCCCCAGGCGTACCTCCTGAAGAATGATGAAAACAAGGCCATGTCGCCAGCTAAGTTACAGGACGAGCTCAACAACATTCTCAAGTTTAATCCTGACTTCGCTGAAGCTGTAAGCTGAAATCCTTCATTTCAAGAGACAGATGATGAATCTCTTTTTACTGTCACTGAGCCTCTCTCTGTGTCTCCACAGCATTACCTCAGCTATCTGAACAGTATGCGAGTGCAGGACATCTTCATCTCCACTCACAGCCTCCTGCACTACTTTGACCGCCTCATTCTTTCCGGTGGAGAGGGGAAGAGCAATGGAGATGAAGGCTATGGTCGCAGTTTACGATATGCTGTCCTGAATCTGGCAACCTTGCACTGTCGTTTTGGACACTAGTGCGTATTAGTTATCTAGATTATGTTTTGAGCACTGCATTGTGTCAGGAACATTTCATTTTTGCTGGGAAAATAAGTGACAGCCAATAAAAAAACTGAACTGTTGTTATATGACTAAAGCTGTTTGCAAATGTGCAGTCAACAGGCTGATTTGGCTCTACAGGAAGCTATCCGCATCGCACAGGAAGCAAATGACCATGTGTGTCTCCAGCACTGTCTGGTAAGAACAGTTTCTCTCATTCCTTGTCCATTTTAAATTTTAAAGGTTATTAGAAGGATCATAAATATATGCAAACTTCACTTTACCTTTATGATTTTTCAGTGACATGCGCTTGTCTCAGTTTGAACTATATAATGTTTTCAACATTAACAATAATAAATGTTTCTTGAGCACCAAATCAGTGTATTATGTTGTAGAATGATTTCTGAAAGATCATGTGACATTGAAGACTGGAGTAATGATGCTGAAAATTCAGCTTCGCCATCATAGGAATAAATTACATTTTTAAAATATAAAATATTGAAATAGTTATTTTAATTTTTTGTGTAATATTTCACAATATTACTGTTTTACTGTATTTTTTGATCACATACAGCCTTGGTGAGCAAAGATGTCTTTCTAAAACATATAAAATCTTACCGACCTCAAACTTTTAAATGATAGTGTGTGTGTGTTGTATATTATACTTATCAGTCTCTGCTGTATTCTGATTTCTTTCTGAATTTGTGATTTTAGAGTTGGCTGTACACACTAGAACAGATGAAAGGATCTGATAGTGTGGTACTAACTGAAGACTCTGTGAAAATTGCAGCTCACTTTTGTCTCCCTGTAAGTAACTCGTTAAGATGGAACCATTTTAATGCCCTTTTATGGAATATAGAGAAATGCTTTACATAAGAACAAGACATAATAAATGTCATCATCAGGCACATTAAGTGCATATTAATCTCTTGCAACATCATTATACATTGAAATACAAAAATTAACGTTCTCTGTTGTGTTTTGCAGTATTTAGCTTCTCTAGGCATTCAGTCGCTGGTCCAGCAGGGAGCGAAACAGGGCATGCCGGCCAACAAGCTGCTGGACGCCCTGCGAGGAACCGACATCATGCACTGGAAGCAAAGCCTCTCTGAGCTGATAGAAATCAGCCTGGCACAGACCACCTCCATATGGAGGATGTATGGCAAAAGGTCAGATAGCACAGAAACCCTCTTTTTATTAAAATGTAAAAGAACTGTGAAGTGAAATTAAATTTCCTTTGATTCTACTTTAACTGTCACATGTAAATAATGTCTTCAAACAGACTGTAAGGGCTCTCACTTTCACTCTTCATTGATATTAGCGCCACAGCTGATGCAGTTTTTCAGGTTTGATGTAGTTTAAGCTGAATTTATATGCGTTCTCTGTAGCACTATGGCACGGCAGCAGGCTCAGCTCCTGCTGAACATGAACAGTCTGGAGCCGGTGAACTTCAGTGTGCAGCAGAACAACACTGAGGCGTTTGCCGTCGCCCTCTGCCATCTGGCTGAACTTCATGCTGAGCAGGTACTGACCTCTCACACAAGAACATAAACACAAATACTTTTTGGTGGAAGCTTGATTTCATGTATTGTTCTTTGCCTAAATGTATCGAATGCTAAAATAGCATGTTTGGGGTTTTTCTTCGCCTTCAGGGCCTTTATGCTGTTGTGACGGACATCATGAAACACTTGAAGCAGCAGTTTCCTCCTCATACCCAGCATGCCAAGGTAAGTCTGCCGAACACAATATAGATGATCAATCACAGATCAGCAGCCGCTATATATGATTTTATTTCTCTCTCTCTTTACCAGCTCTGGATGCTATGTGATCTGAAAATTCAGTTTGAGAAGGCTATGAATGATGGGAAATACCATTTGGCTGAACCCCATGTCACAGCGATCTCTGCCTTAAACAGCACTGAGGGATTGTACAGGTAGATAACTGCACATAGTATACTTTTCTAGTAGATTGACCTGTTCAAGTGATTGCTTTTATTCTTGTCTGTTCAGGAAAGCGCAGCTGCTGAAAGCTCTGAATCAGACGTCTGAAGCCTCTAAGATTCTGCAGCAGCTGCAGCAGCAGTGTGAGAAGAGCAAGAACACAGAGATGATCATCAGGTATCTCTTTATATAAAAGAACAGTCTGAGATCACACTGGAAATCTGGGATTTAAGATCTAATTGAAACCTGGAAATAAGGAATGATTTAGTGTTTAGAGGAACTGAAGTCAGGATGAAATCATAATCAACTAGAACTTTACTTGCCATCACAGGATTAAATGATGTTAAGTATATTAAAATAGAAAACAATTATTTTAAATAGTAATAATATTTCACTCTATTACTGTTTTACTGTATTTTTGTAATCAAATATATGCCACCTATGAGCATTAAAGAGATTTCAAAAACAAACAAACAAAAAAAAAAGATTTTTATCTTTTGTCTGGTTGTGTGTGTACATTTTAACCTTGAAATCTCTAATCAAACTGTAATTTCTTGCTCTTCCTGTAATATGACCCACTTCTCTCTGCTGACTTCTGTAATTCCACACATTCAGTGTAACTTTTCACTCTGTTATTGCTGATAATATCATTTGTAATTTAAAATGTGTATAAATAATGTGTATATCATTTTCACTTTATATTAAAAATCTTAATGACCCAAATTTGAAGTGTGTATTTGAAATCTTGTTGAAACGGCAGTGTTCCCATGTCTGTTTTTAACTCTTGAGTGTGTTTGTGTGGCAGGGTGATGCTGGCCTCTGCAGAGCTTCACTGGGACTCGTCTGGGTTTGCGTCAGCTCTGCCGTTACTCTTACAGGCTCTTGCTCTGTCCCGCCAACACAACCTCCAGAGCTTGACCTCAGAGACTGTGTTACACCTGGCATTTACACAGGTACACCAACAAGAACCTTCACAGTTTGTGCTCAGACACCTGATAATGATTGACAGATGCTCACAAAACATCTCCTAGTTGCTTGATTTCATCTTAGAATTCACTCGTGTGTTTTTTTGTTTGTTTTTTGAAAGATGAAGGAATTGTGTCATTTTAAACTAGGAGTGTCTGATGTTTATCATCTCTCCTCATAGCTGATGTTGGGGATCCCTGAGCAGGCTCTCGCACTGGTGCAGGACGTGTTGGAGTCGGTTTTGGCTCACGGTTCTCTGATAGACAAGGGCAGAGCTCTGCTGCTGGCCGCTCGCTGTCAGATGGCTTTAGCAGGAAGTGCCGCACAGGAACACAGACTGACTGGTACTGCCCGAGTCCTGTTTGTCACCATCTCACTGTATTCAAGTCACACTTCATATGTTTAAGTGAAGTATTTTCTTTCCTGCAGCACTGGAACAAGCCGTACACACTTTAGATGAGGCAGCGGTGTATTTCTCTCGTCTTGACTGTAAAGAGCGTATGAGAGACATACACTACCTACAGGCACGATTACATCACACCCTCGGCAACGTCTCTCAACGCAACAAGTGCGCCATGCTCTTCCGTCTGCTGGATCAGGAGCTGCCGTCGTCTGGGATGACTGTGGTCAATCGTCTTTAGAAAACCTCAGCTGCGTGTGTTAAAGGGTTAGTTCACCCAAAAATGAAAATTCTGTCATTAATTACTCACCCTCATGTCACTCCAAACCCATAAGACTTTCGTTCATCTTTGAAACACAAATGAAGATATTTTAAATTAAATCTGAGATTTCAGTCCCTCCATTAACAGCCACACAACTACAACTTTGACACTTCAAAAAGTTCATAAAGAGTAAAATTCCATATGAATTGACGGTTTAGTTAATTTTCTGAAGAGACACAATGGCTTTATATGATGAACAGATTTGATTTAGGCTTTTATTCACATATAAACATTGATCAGGGAACATGAACAGAAGCTCAACTGTACATGATTGATGCATGAGGTTCATTGGTTCGTCAAGCAAACATGCTTGAGCTTCTGTTTACCACAACTGATGTGTGATTTAATGAATGTTTATGTGTGAATAAAAGCCTAAATTAAATCTGTTCGTCATATAAAGCCATTGAGTTTCTTTAGAAAATTTTGTCTAAACCGCTCAATTCATATGGATTCGTTTTACAATCTCTTTATTAATTTTTTTGAAGCGTCAAAGTGGTAGTTGCGTTGCTGTCAACAGAAGTACAGAAATCTGATTTTATTAAAATATCTTAATTTGTGTTTTGAAGATGGAAGTCTTACAGGTTTGGAACATGAGGGTGAGTAAATGATGACGATTTCATTTTTGGGTGAACTAACCCTTTAATGAACGACACCAAACATTGTTTCCTGTACCGTGTGCATTTAAATGTGTAAAAATGTTCATATTTTTTTAAAGTTCATTGTTCTAGTGCTTTTCTCAAATAAAGAGATTTCAGGGGATCTGTTGCCTGGATACAGTGTTTCCCCAAACAGAGTTCAGAAATATTTGACCGCTAAATGTCAGTTGCAGAAATTCTATATAAACCTGTGGAAATTTCTTTTGAGATTCTCCATTTACAGTAACTATATGTATTTATTGGTAAGCTATTTGTAATTACTGTAATGTTACACAGTCTTGTGTACAGTAATGAAGGCATTTTTCTCCACCTGAGAGAAGCCTAACATGATCATGTTGTGATAAGAGCTCTTTTGTGTTTACTGTAGTTTTTCTGTATTTACAAAACATTGAGCACTGGATACAAATAAGTACCACAGAACAAGAACCAATCAAATAACACCGGATCACAACAGAAAATACTGTGGTAACGCAAACTCTTACAACAGACAAAACTGAGATAAAAGTTCTTTCATGGATAACCAGCAAAAGTGTGTGGCAATGATGAGGATGCTGATCATCAATCATTTGACCTCTAATCCAAAGGTGAGAGAGCAAATCCAGGAATACAGAGCAAAATCCAGTGAGCAAAACATGGTCTGAACACAGTGTGTCGCCAGATCTCTTGCTGACTTTCTTAGGCATGCAATGACTGCCAAACAAGTCAACTATTCTTACAGAGATACAGAGCAAATGAATGAATGAACTTCAAAGAACATGAACACTTCAAGCAAAATTAGAACAGTTGTGACAATTTTGAACAAAATGTGACCAAAAAGGAAAACATTTTGGAGTTTGTTTCAGTGATTCAAAATAGCCTGCCAGCAGGAAAACGTCTCACCGGCTGTTAAACACCTTTGAAATGCAAATGGTTCATGATGAAGATGTGCTAGATGGATGTGCTCTGGGCTGCAGTAAGCAATCTTTGGGCCTGGTAGAAAACATCCATTGTGGCTGAAATTGTGTCAGTTGAAATCGTCTTTCAGTTTGCCAGTCACCAGCGGCTAAAACTGTTCACAACAGCGGAGAACTCCTCTGTGATCTAGTGAACTGATATCTAAATGCTGACAGTCCTACAATAAACACACAGACAGGCACATATGGAGTCATTACTGAAGTCATATCACATCAGGAGATCCATTTAAAAAAGGCAGAGATATTAATATCAGTCATTTATTTTTTAATTATATGAACTCTAAATGAAAATATACTCACATTAGTATGAGAGTTTCTCCAGTTTAAAATGTGGATCAGCCTTTAGATCAGAAAGAAGCTTCTTTGTTGAATCTCCTAGTTTATTTCCAGTCAGATCCAGTTCTCTCAGGTGTGAGGGGTTTGATCTCAGAGCTGAAGTCAGAGCAGCCCAACTTTCATCTGTGATATCACACCACTTCAACCTGTAGAGAACAATGACACACTCTTCAGTCTCAGATCATGACACAGATTTTTTTTTTTTTTTTTTTACATTTGTAGATATTTTTGACAGACATTTATAGATATATTTACATTTTTAGATTCTCCAGATTTCATCAAAAAATATCTTAATTTGTGTTCCGAAGATAAACGAAAGTCTTGTGGTTTTTAAATTGTTAAAAATCTTGAATAGTTTGAAGCACAGACCCACATTTGGTCTCTTTTTAATGGAGACACTTGGCAGATCACTGTAGAAGTGAAAAGAATAATGAAAGTGAAAAGTTATAGAAGTTTACGAAAATGTAAAATGATATTTTCAATATTTTTATAATTTTATTTTACAAAACATCAATAAAACGGAAATATATTTAATAAAAAAAAAAAGCTTTCAGAATGATTTTGTTTAGGTGCAGTACTAAACCTTTCCCCTAGATGACACATTGGTGACCATATAAGGACTCTTCCTTTGAGTGGTTTGAGTGATCTAAATTATATATTTCCAGAATTTTCATACAATTTATTGAGTAGAGAACCTATTCAGAAGTAGTATGGCCAGTTTGGTAGTGTTTGATTTGAATTCACAAACATAAAGACATGCAGGATGTGACATTGAAGGGGTTAAAAAGCCACATACTAAAGTCATGTTTTTAAAGTAACAGGCAAGACAGACACAGTAAATACTAAAATAATATCAATATGAAAAAAAAAAATCAATTTTCCATTCAATTATTAGTTATTTCATAATTGTTTTGCTCTTTCTGCATTATATAATTTTTTTCTGATAATTAAACAGTATTTTTGTTCATGCATTATTTGATTGCTTACAGTTTTTATTTTTATTTAGTTTTCCTTTGCTGTGCATTGGTGTAAATAAATACGATCTAACACTTGTAATGAGATAAAGGCTCAAGAGAACATGTTGATTCTGCATCTTCAATGGGTGCCATGTGATGTGATGAAACATGAATATGGATGAAATCAGCTTGTACGGGACATTTGAGCGTCTTTTAGTTATTCCACAAGTTGATGCGCATCTTCTTATCTTGTATTCACAAGTATACTTTATCATGGTTTATTCTTCCAAGTAAATAAAGAATCATATTTCCTAAATACAGCTAATCCTCTTGCACAGCGATGTCTTCTCAACAACTTATTCATAAAGATACTATACTTGAGCCAGTTTATGATGTATTACAATCATGATAACAGTCAAAGCTTTTTGTTTTCCCACCGTGCATCTGAATCTTTACTGCATGTGCATAGTTATCTTTTCATGTGCCCTGCAAAAATTATGTCACTGAACATGTGCAGTAAGAATAAATATAAACCTAAGAAATATATTCAAATTAACAAAAACCAAAAAATTAAACCAAATTTACATATTAAATGTGAAAATATAAACTCTGAAATATAAAACATGGCTCTTACACAGCTTCGCATATTATTCCGCTGCTATTGAATATGATTATGTTAAAACATTTATTAATGTTGATTATAATCCAAACACTCTGATTTAATCACATTAGAAACTACTGGAGAATGTGTCTGAGATCATGTGACTAGTAGAGAGATGATCTTACTTCAGTTTCTCCAGTTTACAGTGATGATTCTCCAGTACAGCAGAGAGAAGCTTCATTGTTGAATCTCCTAGTTTATTCCAGGACAGATCCAGATCTCTCAGGTGTGAGGGGTTTGATCTCAGAGCTGAAGTCAGAGCAGCACCACCTTCATCTGTGATTCTACAATCACTCAACCTGTAGAGAACAATGACACACTCTTCAGTCTCAGATCATGACACAAATTTTATATATTTATGTATTTATTTATTACATTTGTAGATATTTTTGACAGACATTTATAGATATATTTACATTTTTAGATTCTCCAGATTTTATCAAAAAATATCTTAATTTGTGTTCCGAAGATAAACGAAAGTCTTGTGGTTTTTAAATTGATAAAAATCTTGAATAGTTTGAAGCACAGACCCACGTTTGGTCTCTTTTTAATGGAGATACTTGACAGATCACTGTAGAAGTGAAAAGAATAATGAAAGTGAAAAGTTATAGAAGTTTACGAAAATGTAAAATTATATTTTTAATATTTTATATAAATGTATACATTTTACAAAGCATGTGCAACTCTAAAACTGCAATAAAATCAAAGTAAAAAAAAAATGGAACAAGTTGTGTTCCAAATTTGCAGCAATATTTAAAAAAAAAAACAAAAAACAAAAAAAAATCTTTCAGAATGATTTTGTTTGGGTGCAGTACCAAACTTTTCCACTAGATGACACTCGGGCTTCATTGGTGACCATATACAGGACTCTTCCATTTCCATGTATGGTTTAGTGATCTAAATTATATATTTCCAGAATTTTCATGCAATTTATTGAGTAGACAAGCTCTATTCAGAAGTAGTATGGCCAGTTTGGTAGTGTTTGATTTGAATTCACAAACATAAAGACATGCAGAAAGTGACATTGAAGGGGTTAAAAAGCCACATACTGCATCTAAAGTCATCAGAGCCGGCTCTCTAGGCATAAGCGAACTAAGCGGCTGCTTAGGGCCCCCGTAGCCACCAGGGGCCCCCAAGACATAGAATACAGCTTGATCAGTTTCAGTTCTAGTGCCTCCGTCCCAATAAACTGTACAACTCGACGTACATTCATATGGACATTAGGGCTGCACAATGCATCGTTTTAGCATCGATATGTGCGATGTGCGTATCCACAATAGTCATATCAAAGGAATGTGCAATGATGTAACCAAAGTTACATGTGTTTAGGTCCTGTCACACGGAGCCGCGCAGACGCACATGAACACCGAATTGCGTTCAGACCAGTCCGCATATTTGTGTTTGAACGGACATATACACGCAGAATTATGTCAAAATGTCCTTGTAAACACAGTTTCTTATGGCTTAGGTAATGCAAACAAAGAAAACGGATGTGTCTTAAAGTCACAGCAGGCTTGCTGCTTTCTGTTTCATGAATGTTAACAAACAACAAAATACAAAGAGAAAATTTGCTTTAACAGATTAATTATATTCGTGCAGGTCTTAAAGTGACAGCAGCTTAATATTAAATGCTGCCGCTTGTCCTTAAAGGGATAGTTCACCCAAAAAATGAAAAATTATTATTTACTCTTTCTCATGTTGTTCCAAACCTGTATTAACTTCTTTCTTCTGCTGAACATTTTGAAGAATGTGGGTAACCAAACAGTTGTTGGTCCCCATTGACTTAATAGAAAAAATACACTATAGAAGTCAATGAGGACCAGCAACTGTTTAGTTACCCACATTCTTCAAAATAACTTTTATGTTCAACAGAAGAAAGAAACTCACTGGGTGAACTATTCCTTTAATGTTAATACATTTATTATTGTTATCTTGTTACAGATCCACCTGATCTGTTCATTTTATGTCTTTATTTAAGTATGTGATTTAATATTGTGCGTTTTGTAAATTAACATTTATTTTTTATATAATAAGATACTGTTTATCTTAAGTTAACGAGGGGCCCCCAAATAAAATTCTGCTTAGGGCCCAATAAAGTCTTGGGCCGGCCCTGAAAGTCATGTGTTTAAATTAACAGACACAGTAAATACTAAAATAATATCAATGTGAAAAAAATCAATTTTCCATTCAATTATTAGTTATTTCATAATTGTTTTGCTCTTTCTGCATTATATAATTTTTTTTCTTATTGCTTAGTTATTATTTTTACTTAGTTTTCCTTTGCTGTGCATTGGTGTAAATAAATACGATCTAACACTCATAATAAGATAAAGGATCAAGAGAGCATGTTGATTCTGCATCTTCAATGGGTGCCATGTGATGTGATGAAACATGAATATGGATGAAATCAGCTTGTACGGGACATTTGAGTGTCTTTTAGTTATTCCACAAGTTGATGCGTATCTTCTCATCTTGTATTCACAAGTTACTTTACGCATGCGCTCATTCTTCCAAGTAAATAAAGAATCATATTTCCTAAATACAGCTAATCCTTGCACAGCGATGTCTTCTCAACAACTTATTCATAAAGATACTATACTTAGCCACCTTATGATGTATTACAATGCTGTAACAGTCAAAGCTTTTTGTTTTCCCACTGTGTGTCTGAATCTTTACTGCATGTGCACAGTTACCTTTTCATGTGCCCTGCAAAAATTATGTCACTGAACATGTGCAGTAAGAATAAATATAAACCAAATAAATATATTCAAATTAACAAAAACATTGTTAAACCAAATTTACATATTAAATGTGAAAATATAAATTCTGAAATATAAAACATGGCTCTTACACAGCTTCACATATTATTGTGCTGCTACTGAATATGATTAATATAAAACAGTATTAATGTTGATTATAATCCTTACTCTTACTCCTATCCTTTCACTTCCTCTAATTCCTCTCTATTGTAGCTTAGGATAATCTGAGCACTGCCTATAACTTGTATTATGAGCACTTTTGTCTATTTGCCTCGTCATACGACTCGCTTGTTTATTCCTCACTTGTAAGTCGCTTTGGATAAAAGCGTCTGCCAAATGAATAAATGTAAATGTAAATTAAATGTAATCCAAACAATGATTTAATCACCTAGAAACTACTGGAGAATGTGTCTGAGATCCCTTGTGACTAGTAGAGAGATGATCTTACAGTTTTCAGTTTACAGTGATTATTCTTCAGTACAGCAGAGAGAATCTTCATTGTTGAATCTGTTAGTTCTTTAATAGAAAGACTCAGTTCTCTCAGGTGTGAGGGGTTTGATCCTGGAGCTGAAGTCAGAGCAGCACAACCTTCATCTGTGATTTCACACTTATTCAACCTGTAGAGAACAATGACACACTCTTCAGTCTCAGTTCATAAGTAGATTAGAGATTACTTTATTTAAAGCGTGTATTTTTTTTATTTGCGTGTGTGTGTGTGTGTGTGTGTGTGTGTGTGTGTGTGTGTTTAAAAAGCCATGTACTGTCATGCATTAACTGTAACAGGTAAGAGACAGAAAATACTAAAATAATATAAATGTGAATAAAATCAATTTCCCCTTTTAACTACTATTAACTACTATAATTCCTTTTAATTATACTAATGTCTAATTAAAATGTCTACAAATATATAAAAGTGATCAGAGATCAGGTAAAACACTTGCTCAGTGGTTCTCAGTGGCTGCTTTTACACTGGCACAAAAGATCCGCTTTTTTGCTCACATCTGACACAGATCGGAATTTTTTGCACACAAGTAAACAAAAATCCGCACAAGATCCGATTTTTTTTGCATCTGATCTGAGCCACTTCCAAATGGTGGTTTTAAATCAGATACATATCCGATCTCTGGACATGCGACCTACATCTAAACACCCATATCCAATCCCCATTGGAATTCCAAGCCGCCACAAGGCGAGGATGACGTTTGCTCGGAAATCAGCCTAGCTTTGTTTTTTAGTCTATATTTGATCTCGATTCGATTTCGTGTGCAAAACATCCATAACACTAACAGCTGTTAAATTATCCATTTTGGCAGATAAACATGGCAACCCGACGTGAAATATATAAATCATTTTAATAGCACGGCCATTCAAGACCTGAGGGTCTACCATGTGCATGTAAAGCTATCAGTGACAATCATTTTGGACGGGAATGAATGTAAACACAGATATTGCATACCAGTTGCATCTAAAGTGAATGTAAACAGACTTGCCAAAAAACAGATATGGTTGAAAGATCGGATCTGTGCATTAAGACTTGCAGTGTAAATGCAGCCAGTGAATCCACATGAAGGTTTCAAAGCTTCCTGAAGCAGTGTTTCGAAATCGCCATTCACTTTCCCCTTCAATTATCAGTTATTACATATTCTTTTTTGCTGTCTGCACCTAAATCTTTTTCTCATAATTAATCATAGTATTTTTGATCATGTATTATTTTATTTTTATAGTTTTGCTTTGTTGTGTGTTGGTTAAATAAATATGACAGTCATAAAAACTTAAAGGATCAAGGAAGACATGTTGATACTGGGCCTTCAATAGGTGCCATATGATGTGATGAAACATGAATATGAATGAAATTAGCTTCAGTTATTACTGTACTGAGACTGAATATGATTATTGTAAAACATTTATTAATGTTGATTATAATCCAAACACTTTGATTTAATCACACTAGAAACTACTGGAGAATGTGTCTGAGATCATGTGACTAGTAGAGAGATGATCTTACTTCAGTTTCTCCAGTTTACAGTGATGATTCTCCAGTACAGCAGAGAGAAGCTTCATTGTTGAATCTCCTAGTTTATTTCCAGTCAGATCCAGATCTCTCAGGTGTGAGGGGTTTGATCTCAGAGCTGAAGTCAGAGCAGCACAACCTTCATCTGTGATATTACACTTACTCAACCTGTAGAGAACAATGACACACTCTTCAGTCTTGGTTCATGACACAGATCAGATTAGGAATTACCTTATTTAAATGTTTAATTTTTTGACAGATATTTGCCATTTCCATTTTTAGATTCTAAATGTGTGTCAAATGTATGTGTGTGTGTGTTACATATAAAATATTTTAAACAGAAATTAATTGTTTGTTTGTTTGTTAAAAATTTGGGGGGTTTTTTTGATAAAGTGATCTCACGTTTGGTTGTATGGAATTCGAAAGAATGGTATATGAATGTAAAAGGCTGTATTTCAAAGTGTTAGAAAGTGAAAAGTTATAAAAGTTTTACGAAAATTGTAAAATTATATTTTCAAATTTTATATAAATTTATATATTTTACAAAACATGTGCAACTCTAAAACTGCAATAAAATCAAAGTAAAAAAAAAAAAAAAAAGGGAACAAGTTGTTCCAAATTTGAGAGCAATATTTATAAAAATAAATAAATAAATAATAATAAAAAAAACCTTTCACAATGATTTTGGGTGCAGTACCAAACTTTTCCACTAGATGACACTCATTGGTGACCATATAAGGACTCTTCCATTTCCATGTATGGTTTGAGTGATCTAAATTATATATTTCCAGAATTTTCATGCAATTTATTGAGTAGACAACCTATTCAGAAGTAGTATGGCCAGTTTGGTAGTGTTTGATTTGAATTCACAAACATAAAGACATGCAGAAAGTGACATTGAAGGGGTTAAAAAGCCACATTCAATTATTAGTTATTTCATAATTGTTTTGCTCTTTCTGCATTATATAATTTTTTTCTGATAATTAATCATAGTATTTTTGTTCATGCATTATTCTGATTGCTTACAGTTATTATTTTTATTTCAGTTTTTCCTTTGCTGATTGCATTGGTGTAAATAAATACGATCTAACACTCATAATGAGATAAAGGATCAAGAGAGCATGTTGATTCTGCATCTTCAATGGGTGCCATGTGATGTGATGAAACATGAATATGGATGAAATCAGCTTGTACGGGACATTTGAGTGTCTTTTAGTTATTCCACAAGTTGATGTGCATCTTCTTATCTTGTATTCACAAGTATACTTTATTATGGTTTATTCTTCCAAGTAAATAAAGAATCATATTTCCTAAATACAGCTGATCCTCCTGCACAGCGATGTCTTCTCAACAACTTATTCATAAAGATACTATACTTGAGCCAGTTTATGATGTATTACAATTATGATAACAGTCAAAGCTTTTTGTTTTCCCACTGTGTGTCTGAATCTTTACTGCATATGTTACCTTTTCATGTGCATAAGAATAAAATAAACCAGAAATATATTCACTTAACAAAAACATTGTTAAACCAAATTTACATATTAAATGTGAAAATATAAAACTTGGCTCTTACACAGCTTCACATATTATTGTGCTGCTACTGAATATGATTAATGTAAAACATTTATTAATGTTGATTATAATCCCAAACACTCTGATTTAATCACACTAGAAACTACTGGAGAATGTGTCTGAGATCATGTGACTAGTAGAGAGATGATCTTACTCCAGTTTCTCCAGTTTACAGTGATGATTCTCCAGTACAGCAGAGAGAAGCTTCATTGTTGAATCTCCTAGTTTATTTCCAGGTCAGATCCAGATCTCTCAGGTGTGAGGGGTTTGATCTCAGAGCTGAAGTCAGAGCAGCACCAACCTTCATCTGTGATATTACAGTCACTTCAACCTGTAGAGAACAATGACACACTCTTCAGTCTCAGAGTTTAGCTCCAACCTTAATCAAACACGCCTGAACAAGCTAATCAAGCTCTTTAAGCAGTTGTGTTTTTTTCTTTTTCAGGGTTGAAGCTAAACTCTGCAGGACAGCGGCTCTCTAGGCCAGAACTTTCCTATCTATGGTGTAGGGGGACAGAATACAGTTTATACAGTATAAAAATCATCACGCCTATGGAAAGTGCTACAAGGATAGTGTGTGTGTGTGTGTGTGTGTGTGTGTGTGTGTGTGTGTGTGTGTGTGTGTGTGTGTGTGTGTGTGTGTGTGTGTGAGTGTGTGTGTGTGTAAAAAGCCATGAACTGTCATGTGTTAATTGTAACAAGTAAGATAGACACAGGAAATACTAAAAAAAAAAAAAAAAAAAAAAACTAAATTAATATAAATGTGAAAATCAATTTCCCCTTCAATTATTAGCAGTTATGATATATTTTTGATCTGTTTGCACCATATAATTTTTTCCTCATAATTAATCATAGTAGTTTTGTTCATGCATTATCTGATTGTTTACAGTTTTTATTTTGATTCATTTTTACATTGCGCTAAAAGGTCGCGTTCTCGATTTCATCACCCACATGATCTTATTCCTAAATGACAACAATTCACCCATGTATATTAACCCTTTGACAAAAATAAAATCACGGCATTCAAATCTGTGTTCGCACTGCCACTGATCTGAAGATTGTCATGTGTGTAGAAACAGCTTCACAATCTTTTCAAATGCACAGAATCACTTCTGTGTGACACATATTCCTATTATCACAGACGTATACAAGAGTTTATTATTCAGATAGAAACGCTGATGTTACCGATCAAAATATAATAAATTACCTTTGGAAAGTAGGACTTCAAATAATGACTGTATAGATTGCATTGTTACGCCACTAGGTGGCAACAAATTACTGTTAAAAATG
Organism: Megalobrama amblycephala; assembly: GCF_018812025.1. Lineage (NCBI taxonomy): Eukaryota > Metazoa > Chordata > Actinopteri > Cypriniformes > Xenocyprididae > Megalobrama > Megalobrama amblycephala. Next base: position 9,168,468 of record NC_063048.1, on the reverse strand, counting down.
TGTCTATCACTGAATCATTCTTTCAGAAACAAGTCTTTATAAATCCAACTTACAAAAATATTCTGTTTCACCCGTCTGAATCTTATATGTGTGTTCAAGCATCTTATCTAATTTGTGGTAACACTTTACAATAAGGTTCATTTATAAACTAACCATGAGTACATTTGTTAATGTATTTGTTAATCTTTGTTAATGTTAGTTAATAAAAATATAGCTTGTTCATGTTACTTCACAGTGCATTAACTAATGTTAACAAATACAACTCTTGATTTTAACCCTTGTGCGGTCTTCGTTTAGGAAGTACACTCAGGGTCTTTGGGGTCTCCACAGACCCCAGGCAACAAAATGTAATTTCGTAACAAAATAAGTTTTTTTTTTTTTTTTTTTTTTAAACGTAATTTTACTCTGTTTGTTAATGTTTTTACTCAATATTTGTGCAGTTTTTGGAGGATTTATCATATTTTTAAAATTTATATAAATAAATAAATATATAAATAAATAAATACAATTTATATACATATTTCATAATATTTAGACATGAATCCAACTGACTAAAAAACTTGTGAAAAGATGTCTTTCAGTCATTCAAATAGCACATAGCAAATAGTGGAACTCAAATAGTGAAACAGCATTTACTGGTAAAAGTGATAATTTTTGTTTACTTTTAAAACTGCATTTTCCAGAAGATGGGCAAAAAAACATTACTTGTCTAGTCTTGTATTACTACGGTTTGAATTTCTGAGCATTTGTCATTGTGTTTGCCTGCCTGTTGTTGACCCTGACAGTCAATCACATCACAAGTTAATCCTCTGCACACAACACACTATTGCCTACACCACTGCAGCCACTAGAACATGGGTCAGTTTTAACCTGGTGTGACACTGGTGGGAGGAGCTACTGTAAATTTGCACTTAGTAATACCCAGAAGAAAAAAAAGTATACTTGAGTGCATTAAAAAAAAAAATACTTAAATACAAGCAAGTACATTTGTAGTACATTCTTTATTTTGGTGCTAAATAAAAGTGTCAAAGTTATACACTATAAATGCACTAATTTAATGTATATCTGTACTTCAGTAGTACTTCACTGCACTTGGAAAAGTATACTAAATACCACTACTACTAAAATTGATTTTTAGTGCAATGAAATAAAGTATACTTACCACAAAAATATACAGAGGAGTTTTGTTAGTGTATTTGTTAAAAGTGTGCTTTCAATGCTTTAAAATTTGTTAATAATCCTAAGTTTAAATGACATTGATTTTTGTACAAATATATTACTAATGTACTAGTTATAAGTACATTTTCCTCCAGGTGAAAAAAGTGCAGTAAAATACACTTTATTTTAGTACACAGTACACTTCCATAATGTACTTAAAGTGCTCTATTTCAGTGCACTTATTTTGTACTTAATATAGTAAAAGCTGTACTTTAGTACTTCTTAATATAATCATAAGAATATCTAAGTGTACTCAACTGTGCTATTTTGAGACACCATGAATTTGAACTAAAATGTGCTTTTAACATAATATCTCTGTATTTAAAAAATGTATTTAGTTACCACTTGTAGTATACTTGAACCCATCTTTCACACACCTTTAAATGTACTCATCAGACATGGAAATACACTCATTAAAATATAAGAATAATATAGGTAAATATATACAAAATTTGTAATGTTGTAGGCAATAAATTATAAATACATTTTGAATATATTCATTATATATTAATCTTATATTTGAAATACATCATGGCCCGGTTTCACAGACAAGGCTTAGCCTAAGCCAGGATTAGGCCTTTGTCCATTAGGATATTTAAGTATCTTTTATTAACGTTCACAAGAAAAAAACATTACTGGTGTGCATCTTGATACAAAACAATGGCAGTGACATATTTTAAGATATGTCAGTACAAGTTCATTTTAGTTAAAACAGCTCAAACATGCATTTTAGTCTAGGACTAGCATAAGCCTTGTCTGTGAAACCAGGGGCATAAGTCTATTTTAAAAGTGTTTGAATGATGGGTTCTACTACAAGTGATTCCATCTTGATTTAAGAATATTTAAATATTTTTTACTTGAAATAGGATGAAAAATACTCATTTTTGCAGTGTGAATGAATGAGTTAACTATTTAAACATCACTTGCACTTTAAAAAGGGGGAGGAGACCGAAGGAAACTCTGGGTTTACTGAAGAAAACCTGCTCCCGACCAGGTTAGGTTCACAGAGTAAGTTACTATGGTAACTGACTCTGAGTAGAAGTTACCTCTCTTTCAGAAACAGGCTTGACTTACCCTGCTTTCTCAGGTTTGACATACCTCCCTTTCTGAAACAGAAAACCCAGAGTTTCCCTCATTTCAGGGTTAACAAACTCAGAGTTTTCACTTAACCTCCTTTCTGAAACAGGCCCAGGCTGCACCAGTTTGTTTTTGTTGCCGTTTTCGGAGCTTGTGGCAACTACAGAGACCGCGTTTTTTTACAGTGTGTTCAGGGGACAGGCAGCTAGCGGATAGTGAGGAGACTTCGCTTAAAGCACCTTTAACATTAACAAAGATTAATAAATGCTGTGGAAATGTAGTTCATTATTAGTTTGAGTTAAAGTACTTAACCGATGTTAACTAATAAACCTTATTGTAAAGTGTTATCGAATATGACATTAGCAGTCTGTTAAATTCATTTTATAAGAATAATACACACAAACAGGACTGTTTGAGTATTGTGCATTTTTCCCTTACTACTATTTTTTATTAGTTGTTTAATTATTTTAATGGAATCATTAGGCAGAACCTGAAAATGTCTTACGATTCCCAACCCTAGTGACTAATAGAGAGATGATCTTACCTCAGTTTACAGTGATTATTCTTCAGTACAGCAGAGAGAATCTTCATTGTTGAATCTGTTAGTTCTTTAATAGAAAGACTCAGTTCTCTCAGGTGTGAGGGGTTTGATCCTGGAGCTGAAGTCTGAGCAGCACAACCTTCATCTGTGATTTCACAACACCACAACCTGTAGAGAACAATGACACACTCTTCAGTCTCAGTTCATAAGTAGATTAAAGATTACTTTATTTAAAGTGTGTATTTTTTTATTTTCATGTGTGTGTGTGTGTGTTTAAAAAGCCATGTACTGTCATGCATTAACTGTAACAAGTAAGAGACAGAAAACACTAAAATAATATAAATGTGAATAAAATCAATTTCCCCTTTTAACTACTATTAACTACTATAATTCCTTTTAATTATACTAATGTCTAATTAAAATGTCTACAAATATATAAAAGTGATCAGAGATCAGGTAAAACACTTGCTCAGTGGTTCTCAGTGGCTGCTTTTACACTGGCACAAAAGATCCGCTTTTTTGCTCACATCTGACACAGATCGGAATTTTTTGCACACAAGTAAACAAAAATCCGCACGAGATCCGATTTTTTTGCATCTGATCTGAGCCACTTCCAAATGGTGGTTTTAAATCAGATACATATCCGATCTCTGGACATGCGACCTACATCTAAACACCCATATCCAATCCCCATTGGAATTCCAAGCCGCCACAAGGCGAGGATGACGTTTGCTCGGAAATCAGCCTAGCTTTATTTTTCAGTCTATATTTGATCTTAATTCGATTTCGTGCTGCAAAACATCCATGACACTAACAGCTGTTAAATTATCCATTTTGGCAGGTAAACATGGCAACCCGATGTGAAATAATTTTAATAGCACGGCCATTCAAGACCTGAGGGTCTACCATGTGCATGTAAAGCTATCAGTGACAATCATTTTGGACGGGAATTAATGTAAACACAGATATTGCATACCAGTTGCATCTAAAGTGAATGTAAACAGACGGGCCAAAAAATGGATATGGTTGAAAGATCGGATCTGTGCATTAAGACTTGCAGTGTAAATGCAGCCAGTGAATCCGCATGAAGGTTTCAAAGCTTCCTGAAGCAGTATTTCGAAATCGCCATTCACTTTCCCCTTAAATTACCAGTTATTACATATTCTTTTTTGCTGTCTGCACCTAAATCTTTTTCTCATAATTAATCATAGTATTTTTGATCATGCATTATTTTATTTTTATAGTTTTGCTTTGTTGTGTGTTGGTTAAATAAATATGACAGTCATAAAAACTTAAAGGATCAAGAGGACATGTTGATACTGGGCCTTCAATAATGAAACATGAATATGAATGAATTCAGTTGCACATATTTTTGTGTAGAGACTGAATACAATTAATATAAAACAGTATTAATGTTGATTATAATCTCAAACACTGATTTAATCACACTAGAAACTACTGGAGAATGTGTCTGAGATCATGTGACTAGTAGAGAGATGATCTTACCTCAGTTTCTCCAGTTTACAGTGATGATTCTCCAGTACAGCAGAGAGAAGCTTCATTGTTGAATCTCCTAGTTTATTCTCAGACAGATCCAGATCTCTCAGGTGTGAGGGGTTTGATCTCAGAGCTGAAGTCAGAGCAGCCCAACCTTCCTCTGTGATATCACACTTACACAACCTGTAGAGAACAATGACACACTCTTCAGTCTCAGATCATATTTTTTTTTTTACATTTGTAGATATTTTTGACAGACATTTATAGATATATTTACATTTTTAGATTCTCCAGATTTCATCAAAAATATCTTAATTTGTGTTCTGAAGATAAACAAAAGTCTTATGGTTTTTAAATTGTTAAAAATCTTGAATACTCTGAAGCACAGACCCACATTTGGTCTCTTTTTAATGGAGACACTTGGCAGATCACTGTAGAAGTGAAAAGAATAATGAAAGTGAAAAGTTATAGAAGTTTACGAAAATGTAAAATTATATTTTTAATATTTTATATACATTTATATTAATAATATATTTAATATATATATTAAAAAAAAAAGCTTTCAGAATAATTTTGTTTGGGTGCAGTACCAAACTTTTCCACTAGATGACACTCGGGCTTCATTGATGACCATTTAATGACTCTTCCATTTCCATGTATGGTTTGAGTGATCTAAATTATATATTTCCAGAATTTTCATACAATTTATTGAGTAGACAACCTATTCAGAAGTAGTATGGCCAGTTTGGTAGTGTTTGATTTGAATTCACAAACATAAAGACATGCAGAAAGTGACAGTGAAAGGGTTAAAAAGCCACATACTGCATATAAAGTCATGTGTTTAAAGTAACAGGCAAGACAGACACAGTGAATACAAAAATAATATCAATGTGAAAAAAATTCTATTTTCCATTCAATTATTAGTTATTTCATAATTGTTTTGCTCTTTCTGCATTATATAATTTTTTTCTGATAATTAATCATAGTATTTTTGTTCATGCATTATTTGATTGCTTACAGTTATTATTTTTATTTAGTTTTCCTTTGCTGTGCACTGGTGTAAATAAATACGATCTAACACTTATAATGAGAGAAAGGATCAAGAGAACATGTTGATTCTGCATCTTCAATGGGTGCCATGTGATGTGAAGAAACATGAATATGGATGAAATCAGCTTGTACGGGACATTTGAGCGTCTTTTAGTTATTCCACAAGTTGATGCGTATCTTCTCATCTTGTATTCACAAGTATACTTTATCATGGTTTATTCTTCCAAGTAAATAAAGAATCATATTTCCTAAATACAGCTAATCCTCTTGCACAGCGATGTCTTCTCAACAACTTATTCACTGAAAAAAATTAATCTGAGTGGATGTAAATGTTAAGTAATTAAAATGCGTGATATCAACAATAAAATGTTAAGTTTGTGTCTTTACATTAATATATCTAGTTTTGAATTAATCTGCATTTGTTCAAAACACAAGACAATGTGTATTTTATTCCTTTACAAAATTAATCTAAGTAATCCCAGCCAAGCTTTTTAGGTACACACGCACAACAAACAATACCTTGTTTTATTTACTCGCTCGGTACAAAAAACAAAAAAAAACACACACACAAAAAAAAACCTCCCCTTCCTGTTTTGTTGGTCTGGAAACCCCTTGCATTCCTAACGAAGACGAAGACGAAGACGCGGACTGAACTTAAAGGTCCCGTTCTTCGTGATCCCATGTTTCAAACTTTAGTTAGTGTGTGATGTTGTTGTTAGAGTATAAATAAAATCTGTAAAATTTTAAAGCTCAAAGTTAAATGCCAAGCGAGATATTTTATTTAACAGAAGTTGCCTACATCGAATGGCCAGTTTGGACTACATCCCTCTACTTCCTTCTTTAATGACGTCACTAAAACAGTTTTTTGACTAACCTCCGCCCACAGCCCAGCCAGCAGAGCCATGTGGGGCCCAAATGGGTTTGACCTGGGCTATCTAACTGGGACCCAGCCAGTTTTGCACCCAGTTTCCATGGAGGCCCCACATGGATTTGCCCAGATGAAATGAACACTGCTCAGTGTGCACACTACAGGCTGTTAAATGAAACACAGAAACATGCTGGAGTTAATGAGATAATTAGGTGATAACGAGCAGAATCACTGAAGGACAGAGAAACAACAAGAACTACAACTTCAGCCACAGCCTTCGATGAACTCAACTGAAGATAAAAGACATTAAATCTCTGAAGATCTGATTAAACATCTCCACAAACAGCATTACCAGCTTCACTTATCACTAACCAGACTGACTTTATTTCTGACATTCATCTACAAAAGTTGTTATTGAGAATTACCAGAGGTTTAGATGTTGATGATTTGTTGAAAATAAGTTTGGTTTGATGTCACCGTGATCGAGGTCAGCGCTTACTTCAGTTAGGCAGTTTGACTCTTAACTATAACTTTTAATTTTTTCTCTGGCTGTTTGTTATGGCAAGAAAAACAAGAGACAATGTGGTCGGCTGCTAAATGATAAAAATATAGTCATCATTTAGTGGCTTAATTCATTGATCTAATGAATGAGATTTTTATGAGCAAAATGTGTTTAAATTTGTGCTGGATCTCCTCTAGAATTATAACACTAAAAATGTTTTAATCAGAAAATTTGAAAAACACATTGTTCACTAAACACTTCAAACCTCCTGCAAGATTCACTTACACAGACATCAAGAATCAGCATATGATTCTCAACAATGGGGACATGCTTCATGCTGCAATGCATTCTGGGAGCCATGGATGAGTTTTGTATGAGGCACCCAGAATGCATTGCACCATTGAAGCATGTCACCATTGTTGAGATTCATATGCTGATTCTTCATGTCTGTGTGCGAGTAAAACTCACAGGAGCCCAAAATATGTAAATGGTGTGTTATAAATCGTTTGATGTTCTGATTAAATTCTATTATTCTCTTGCTGTAGAATCATAACAATAAAACAGAATTAATAACATACTACCCGTATAAACCTCCCACATAATATCAATGAGTTAAGCCAATATATGATGATTATATTCTTATCATCAATCAGCTTACAGCATCTGATTATATTTTCTCTTGCTGTTCTCGCCATAACAAACAGACACAGCTGTCAAGAGAAAAACTAATGTTAAAAAGTCAGGAGCCTGACTAAAGCACACACTAATCGCCACAATGGTAACATCAAATCAAACTATTACTTTCAAATAAGTAATCAACATCTAAGCCTCTTCTTAATTCTTAATACGAATATATTAAGTAAATATTTATCTGATCTCGCCAGAATAATGTGAAACTGCTACGTTTTGGTTGCTATGAACAATATTTTGAGTTTGTTTCTGCATAAAAATAAGGTTTGATTACATTTTTAGCGAGAAATATATATTCTATTTTCATAATATTCACTCAGTGAATGTCAACCCGTTCTCACTCCCGAGGCGTCAAAGATTGTATGTAGATTCTGTAGATGTCTGACAGAAATAAAGTCAGTCTGGTTAGTAATAAGTGAAGCTAATGTTGTTTGTGGAGTTGTTTAATCAGATCTTGAGAGATGTAATGTATTTTATCTTCAGTTGATTTCATCCAAGGCTGTGGCTGGAAGTAGTTCTTGTGTTTCTCTTTCCTTCAGTGATTATGCTTGTTAACAGCAGGTGTTCTTCACTAATACAAAATCATTATTCAATCACTTAATTATCTCATTACCTCCAACACTGATTAAGTGTTACATTAAACAGCCTGTAGTGTGCACACTAAGCAGTGTTCATTTCATTTGGGCAAATCCATGTGGGGCCTACATGGAAACTGGGTGCAAAACTGGCTGGGTCCCAGTTAGATAGCCCATTTGGGCCCCACATGGCTCTGCTGGCTGGGCACTTGAAATTTGTAAAATTGAAATGTAAAAATTAAGTTGGATTCAATCAAAAATACACATTTAGAATTCTTAAAGTTGTGTAGATCACACACATACACACACACACACAAATGACTAGATCAATGCTAAAATTAAGTTAACTTTATGTGCAAATTTTATTTCAACAAACAGAAAAATTAAGTAGTTTGTACAAAGAATAGTCTTGTTAGATCTACGTCATAAAATTATGCAAAAGAATTCATTATATTTTTTAAGTAAATCAAGCATATAATTTTTATCAGTGATAAAGATACTATACTTGAGCCAGTTTATGCTGTATTACAATTATGATAACAGTCAAAGCTTTTTGTTTTCCCTCCGTGCGTCTGAATCTTTACTGCATGTGCATAGTTACCTTTTCATGTGCAGTAAGAATAAATATAAACCAAAGAAATATATTCAAATTAACAAAAACATTGTTAAACCAAATTTACATATTAAATGTGAAAATATAAATTCTGAAATATAAAACATGGCTCTTACACAGCTTCACATATTATTCTGCTGCTACTGAATATGATTAATGAAAAACATTTATTAATGTTGATTATAATCTCAAACACTGATTTAATCACACTAGAAACTACTGGAGAATGTGTCTGAGATCATGTGACTAGTAGAGAGATGATCTTACCTCAGTTTCTCCAGTTTACAGTGATGATTCTCCAGTACAGCAGAGAGAAGCTTCATTGTTGAATCTCCTAGTTTATTCTCAGACAGATCCAGATCTCTCAGGTGTGAGGGGTTTGATCTCAGAGCTGAAGTCAGAGCAGCACAACCTTCATCTGTGATATTACAGTTACTCAACCTGTAGAGAACAATGACACACTCTTCAGTCTCGGTTCATGACACAGATCAGATCAGGAATTACCTTATTTAAAGTTTGTATTTTTTATTTACTTTTAAAGATAAAAATAAATTCTCAGGCAACTAGGCAATCTTGAATGACAATAACAAACCATCTCAAGCACAAACTGAGGGCTAGATATACACAAACTAACAAGGTGGAAAACAGAAAAGGGGCCTGTACCATGAAGCTGGATTAGCTGGCTAGCCAGGTAAGTTTCAGATTAGTTTGCGCCAATCCTGGGTTTTAGGTACCATGAAAGTAACTTGACTTTTAGCGGTGTTCATCGCATAGTAACTTACGCTCCACGGCAAACCTGCTCCAGGGCAGGTTATGTTCTGGTTTAGAGATCTCAAACTGAAATTGGACCAATCAGATGTAAGCTAAGTGACACTGACACACCCAACACAATAAAGTCACTCCCCCAGTTTCTCTTCCTCCAAATTAAAGGTCATTATATAGTAAAAACAAAAATTTAACAATGAAATTATCTGGTTTTAATGATAATTACTTAGTTAAAACTTAATATTTTTATGATTTATATATGATTTGTATAATTATATGATCTATATTTTTATTATACACATGCATGTTTATTTTAACAGTTGTTATTAAGCATTTAGTTTCAATGAATATTAATATATAGAGATCATATGTAATATAAACAAGGTGTAAAAGAAAATTAAATATGACTACATGTGACCATGTATGTTTGAGTCTATATCGCTATATATTATCAACTATATAAACTAACTTCACAACTTTCACTCGCACTGATAGAGAAAGATCATTTATTTTATTTGTCCTCTTTCACAGATAAGTATTTTCCATTAGTGTAAATGTGTTTAAATTCTTCATTTTCAGCAAAGGAGTTTTGAATCACGCTGGCTCTCGTGTGAGAAGTGAATCATAGTTTTTCTCTGTTGCAAGGAATGTGATTGGCTGTTCACCACTGATGTCACACATTCATGTGCACATGCTCCACAAACTCAGGATCAAAGCCTGAGTTAACAGAGAAAGTTGATGATCAACATCATGGTACCAACAAAGCCGGATTGGAGTGGTTTGGTTTTGTCAACTCAAAACTAATTCTATAACCCTGAGTTTGTTCAACTACCATCATGGTACAGGCCGCAGGTGTAAATCAATGAACTAATGAGTAACCATTGTAACCAATAAACACAGACAAATGAAACTGACTAAGAAATGTTGAAAAGTCATTTGATAGATGGATGTCACTACCAGTATCTATAATTGTGAGAATTAATAATTTAAAAATTAATATATTACCCAAACTACTTTACTTATTTCAAAATATTCCACTTTCACCACCTTCAGATTTGTTCTCAAAAATTATGTTTGTCAGATTCATATAGGAGGGCAAGACTTTGTTTGTCTTTGTTTTATTTACCATTTGACAGAAGGGGCTTAAAATGTCCAAACTTATTGTGGTATTACTGGGCTGCACAGCTGAGGTCTGTTATGTTCTTTTCAACAAGTGAGTCTCCACACTGGACTGAAATGAAATCTCACAATCTAACCCTACCTCTTCCCTCATTCATATATTCAGACACAGCAAAAAAAAAAAAAAAAAAAAAAAAAAACTATGGAAACAAACTAAAAACCCAATTGTAAAACGTATGTTAAAGATACGGTATGATGTACAAAAATATTTAAAAGACTCCAATTCGATATCTCAATATAGTCCAATATGGGGTAATTGGTTCTTTGCACCAGCAAGAGCGGATGCTACATTAAAATTGTGGCAATCGAAGGGACTTAAAATGATTCAAGATCTTTGACAGATTCTGATATTATGATGTCTTTTGAGGAGTTGAGGCTTAAGTTTATCCTCAATATGAAGCATTTTTTCAAATACCTCCAGATTAGAAGCTTTATTAAAGCAAATCAAGATAATGTCCTTACCAGATCCCGATAAATTATGATAAAGGATAATTTGAGAAAGGGTATCATATCTGAATTTTATGGGTTGCTGACATCTCACTGTTTCACAGTATAAGTTGAATGCAGGGAAGGAAAACTTGTGATTTGAAATTTCAGATGAGGATTGGAAAGCAGCTTGTATTATTTGTATTAAAAATTTATTTTTTTTTCTTTCCCTCACTCCATACTGACTGTTTCTATCAAGAGTTTCCTACTTAAGGGATTGAAACATCTAGTTCTATTAGCTTTACTGATCTTCTGGAAGAAAACCCAGTGACTGCTGTGAAAGCGCAGCTGACGACAAGGGAAAGACCGTGTGACAGCATGGAGAGACAGCTGACAGGAGGAAAAAGACCCCAACGGGGCTGCTATGGGCTAGCTACCCATAGCAGCAGGCTCCGTCACCCTATTAGGGCATAAGAGCCACCTTATCTGGCTACAAAAAGTTCAAAAAGAAGAATACTCCTAGAGTCTGCGAGAGCAGGGACGCAAGAAGACTCACAGACTGACCTCCCGGTAAAGACCCTTGGAATGGATACGACATTGAATGAAAGAAGTAGTAAAACTCTTGAGAAGCCAGCAGCTGGCATGTTCTTCAGACTTGCGTGTGTGGATGGGAGAAAGTAACATCAACCCATGGTCTTAAGGTACATCATGGACAGAAGAAATGTCTGAAAACCACCAACCCAGGGCCCCGCATTAACTGGATTCTGTCAGGAAGAAGGTTAAATCAGTCGGATGAAACTCAGCGGCAGGAAGAAACCCACAGTCCGCAGAGAATCAGCACCCCAGGGAACGAGGAGGAAGCATCAGGCAGAATCACCAGTCCAAGACAACAACCAGCCCACCGCAAAAAAGAAAACATGCAAGGACGTAAGCCGTTGGTGAAATGGCCAGAGTCTAACAGCAAGGAGTGGGAAACCATCAATATAGAGTTAAGCCTTATCCTAAGTAGCATCAAAGGATCAGCCAAAAAGAAGTTGGAGAAGATGGGTGACCTTATCTACAGTTACGGAGAGGAGAAATATGGAGTGAAGGAGCAAGTTAGAAAGAAACACATGCTTCCTGCCCCCATGTCCCGTCGGCTGCAAGAAATCCAACAACTTGTGAAAGAGAGGCGACGGCTACGAAAGTTGTGGAGAAAGGCGACAGCAGAAGAAAGGGGAGGTATCAACTTCCTTCAAGAGGATCTAAAGCACAGGCTCTCAAAACTCCGCCGAGCAGAAAGCCTACGAATGCGCCGGAAGAAGAAAGAAAAAGCCAGAACCGATTTCTACAAAGACCCTTTTAAGTTTGTGAAAGGCATATTCTCAAAGGAGAAGAGTGGTTTCTTAAAAACATCAAAAGACCAAGTAGAAGAGTATCTGAGAACCACCTATACTGATGAAAAAAAAGATGAACCGATCGTTGTCCCCAATGACATCCCTCCAATATCACCACCACAACATCAGTTTGAGGTCAGCCCTCCCAAGCTGAGCGAGGTGAAACAGGCAGTAAAGAAGCATCTGCACCAGGCCCTAATGGTGTACCGTATAGTGTCTACAAGAATGCTCCAGATGTTTTGAAAATCCTGTGGAAAAACATGAAAGTGGCGTGGAACAAGCAAATCATCCCGAAAGCCTGGCGAAGAGCGGGAGGGGTGCTCATCCCAAAAGAAAAGAACAACCACCATTGAACAGTTCCGCCAGATAAACCTTCTGAACATTGAAGGTAAGATCTTTTTCAGTGTGTTGGCACAACGCCTAACACTGTATTTAAAACAAAATCACTACATTGACACATCAATCCAAAAGGCTGGTATTGCAGGCTTTTCGGGATGCCTTGAACATAACAGCATTATATGGCATCAAATCCAGACTGCAAAGAAAGAGGGGAAAGATCTTCACGTCTTGTTCCTTGATCTGGCCAATGCTTATGGTTCAGTCCCTCATTCATTTCTGTGGGCTGCCTTTGATTTCTTCCAAGTGCCGACTAAAATAACAAATCTATTGAAACACTACTTCCAGGATATACAGTTTTGTATTACAACATCAGACTTCACCACAAATTGGCAATCGCTGGAGGTGGGCATCATGGCGGGGTGCACCATCTCCCCATTGGCCTTCACGATGGCAATGGAGATCATTATCAGAGCCTCGAAATGGGTCGTGGGAGGAGAGAGACTACAATGTAATCAGAGGTTACCACCAATTCGAGCCTATATGGACGATTTAACAACACTCTCAACAACGGTCCCCTGCACCAAGAGACTGCTGGAAAAACTTCATCAAAACATAAAATGGGCGAGGATGAAGTTAAAACCCAGTAAGTGCAGAAGCATCTCCATCGTGAAAGGCCAAGTCACAGACCAAAGATTTCATGTCGGTGGATCACCTGTCCCAACTGTCTCAGAAATGCCAGTAAAGAGCTTGGGGAGATGGTATGATGCGAAGCTCAAAGACATCGAGCAGTTAAACAACTAAAGAATGATACCAGTATGTATATGGAGCGCATCAATAAGACATTGTTGCCAGGAAAACTCAAGGTGTGGTGCTTTCAGTTTGGCATACTCCCAAGACTCTTGTGGCCTTTGACAGTGTATGAAATCCCCATCACCAAGGTTGAAAAGTTGGAACGTCTGATAAGCATACGGCTGAAGCAGTGGCTTGGAATTCCACGTTGTTTAAGTTCTATTGGACTTTATGGGCATGGCAAGTTGAAGTTACCAATCACAGGGCTCGTGGAAGAGTTCAAATGCACTAAAGCAAGGCTCGTCATGACCCTAACTGAATCAGAGGATGCAGTCATTCGAACAACGGCCCCTCGGGTGGTAGCAGGAAGGAAGTGGAACCCATCAGAAGCTGTTCTGAGTGCAAAGTCTGCGCTTCAATTCAGAGATGTGGTTGGTCAAGTACAGCATGGGAGGGCAGGGTTCGGACTCATCCCAAAAACTCCTCTGTGGCACAAAGCAACATCAGTGCAGAAGAGACAGCTAGTAGTAGAAGAAGTTAGGAGACAGGAGGAGGGAGAGCGACATGCCAAAGCCGTCTCAATGGCCAAGCAGGGGAGATGGACCAACTGGGAGGGCCTGGAGAAGAAAAAGCTCAGCTGGCGTGACATCTGGCAGATGGAGGGAGCGCAGCTGAGTTTTGTCATCAGAGCCACATACGACCTGCTACCCTCCCCTCAAATCTTAAAGAGTGGTATGGAGAAGACCCTGCCTGTTCCCTGTGTCAAGTACCTGCATCTCTAAGGCACATTCTGTCAGGGTGTACTACGAGTCTCACTCAAGGGCGCTATACTTGGCGGCATAACAAAGTACTTAAAGAGCTGGCGTCAATACTGGAACAGAAGCGAACCACCATAAACAACCTCCCACAAACATTGGCAGGACAGGTCAATTTCACAAATTTCATACCAGCTGGCCAATATCAAGAGCATTGTACAACACCTAAGGATGCAAGCATCCTGCAGTCAGCACGGGATTGGAAATTGGAAGTTGACCTTGATACGAAGCTTGTGTTTCCCCCAGAAATTGTGGATACAACACTCCGGCCAGACATGGTCCTGTGGTCTCACACAACAAACAACCATGGGAGGATGGGGTTGAAGAAGCTTATGAGAGGAAAAAGAACAAATATTCAGATCTGGCAGCTGAAGCATCCCAGAACGGCTGGAAGATTAGCATCTTCCCAGAAGAGGTGGGATGTAGGGGATTTGTTGCAACATCTACCACCAGGCTGATGAGGAAAATAGGGGTGAAGGGTCATTCGTTCCAACAGGCCATTAAGTCCTTGTCAAGTGCTGCTGAAAAAAGCAGTAACTGGCTCTGGATCAAGCGTAAGGACCCTATTTGGGCAGCAAGGTAGAGACAGATGGTATGCGGTCAGGTTTAGGCCTGATTCAGGGAGAAGGACGCCCCTGCCATGCAGAGCCCATCAGGGAGATAGAGGGTATGGCACTGAGGGGGGTGTACCTGGGACGCTGGGTACACCGTTGAGCCTTTTGGAGACGTTGTGGGCTTCAATCAACGAAACGTCGATGAAGCAGGGTGCCCACCTGATGACCCCAATGACATACCTTACTCTTCTTCCGTTTTTTTTTTTCTTTCCCTCACTCCATACTGACTGTTTCTATCAAGAGTTTCCTACTTAAGGGATTGAAACATCTAGTTCTATTAGCTTTACTAAGGCTCAAACTATGTCTATAATACCAATTTAAACTTATACAATATAAATGGCTAATGTGGATATATGTAGCACCGGTGGAATTAAATAGATATAAAAACATACCAGACATATGTACAAAATGTATGGAAGCTAGAGGAACTTGGTTTCATTGTATTTGGCAATGCAAAAAAAATTTAATTATTCTGTGAAGAGGTAAGAGTAATAATTGAGAAGATCATTGCCAAACAAATTTTACTGGACCCTAAGCTTTTTCTCTAGCCTTTATAAATCTCAGCTTGCTTTATGCCAAAAAATGTGTCACTCAATACTCAATGGATAAAACAGATGTTGTCAAGCCTTCCATTAGAAAAAATAAGTTACATATTAAAGGCTAAACAGCATGTATTTGAAAACATATGGAGCCCTTTTTTATATTAATTATATTAAGGATTTTAATTTAACAGATGAAGAAGTGGAAGATTAATCTTTGTGGACACTGTGGTTCCAACCTTGTAGAATTGAGAAATTCTTCAACATATATGTATATTTTTATTTTTGCATTCATTATGACTATAACAGTCAATTTTGAAAAGATTACCATGGGCTAAAACAGAGGGAACATTCTTGTTCTGAGTGTTGTTGTTTTTTTGTTTGTTTGAGGTTTTTTTTTTTTTTTTTTGATGCAGTGATCTCATGGTTGTATGGAATTTGAAAGTATGAGGCTGTATTTAAAAGTGTTAGAAAGTTAAAATAAAATAAAAATGTGGAAAGAAATGCTGAAAACCAACTCTAAGTTGAAAAGACATAAACCTGACAGTCATGTGTTATTGTGACAGGTCAGAAATACTATAATAAATATGAATAAAATCATTTTTTCCTTCGGTTTCCAGTTCCAGTCTGCAGCTTATAATCTTTTTCTCATAATTAATCATATTATTTTTTCTCATGCATTATCTGATTGCTTACAGTTTTTAATTTATTCAGTTTTACCTTGCTGATTGTTGGTGAAAATAAATACAATAATAACTTCAAGGATCAAGGAAGAAATGTTGACACTGGGCCTTTAATGGGTGCCATGTGATGTGATGAATGAATACGAAATAGCAAACGCACACTTGGAGAGGTGCTAGTTGAGAAAAATTGCAGTATAGTAAAAAGGAAACAAATGCACACTCACTGAAGCATATAGACTGATTTTGTTTAGGCTTGTAGCCTTTGTCAAGGTTTACATCCTATTTTTTATAAGATGTAAAAATAGGAATTATCCATTGGCAGTACATTTCACTGATTTTAATCATCCTGTTACTTAATTACATTATATAGGAATCGAGAAAATATCTTCACCGAGGAGAGGTGGTGATTTGGACCAAATTCGACTCAAACGGGAGTCTTTCTGGATTGATAAACTAAAAACCTCGACTCCACATGGTTTAAATGTTGACTTATTTAAGTTGTTTTCTGTAGCTTTTTGTGATTACTTGATTTCAATTTTTTTTTTTTCATGTAAGCATTTCATTTTTAATTGGTTTATTATTTAATGTTTTGATGATTATTCTGATGTTTTTGCTTTCAGTAAAATGTTTTGTGGATGTTAAAATTAATTAGCTGAATTGTAATTTTATTTTTATAGTTTTATTGAGTTTGTTACCTCTCATGTTTGAATCCATTTGCTAGTTACTCATTGGATGTTCTGATCTCATTGCTCTCAGCTGTGTATAATTACCGTTCTGCTATTCTCCATTCTTGTTAAACTATACCTTGACAAAGGATACGAGCCGAAACGTTGGTATATTAAATCAGTCTTTATGCTTCAGGGAGTGTGCAGTTGTTTCCTTTTTACTATGTGATGTGATGAAACATGCATATGAATGAAATAAGCTTTAGGTATTATTGTACTGAGACTGAATATGATTATTGTAAAACATTTATTAATGTTGATTATAATCCCAAAACACTCTGATTTAATCACACTAGAAACTACTGGAGAATGTGTCTGAGATCATGTGACTAGTAGAGAGATGATCTTACTTCAGTTTCTCCAATTTACAGTGATGATTCTCCAGTACAGCAGAGAGAAGCTTCATTGTTGAATCTCCTAGTTTATTTCCAGACAGATCCAGATCTCTCAGGTGTGAGGGGTTTGATCTCAGAGCTGAAGTCAGAGCAGCACCACCTTCATCTGTGATATTACAGTTACTCAACCTGTAGAGAACAATGACACACTCTTCAGTCTCAGATCATAACACAGATCTGATTAGGAATTACCTTATTTAAATGTTTAATTTTTTTATATTTGTCAGTTCCATTTACTGTATAAATGTGTGTGAATGTATGTGTGTGTGTTTACATATAAAATATTTTAAACAGAAATAATAGTAGCACTTTATTTTACAGTCCTGTTCTGCATGTACATACTACGTACTTATTGTAGCAATTACAATAACTGGGCTATAACTACGTATTAACCCTGAACCTACCCCTAAATCTAACCTCAACCCATGTAGTTACCTTATATTAACAGTACTTACTTGGGTAAATACACTGTAAGTGCATGTACTGTAAAATAAAGTGTAACAGAAATGATTACTAGAGAAAGATGAACATGATAGGAATTAATCTGTAGGGATGAACCAGTACCAATATTGGCATTTGTGTCAGTCCTGATACTTGTGCTCGTTCTAATTAAAATGCTACATCATAAGACCAATTCCACGCAGCATGTGCAGAGAATTTACTCTATCCATTGCAAAAGAACAAATCCAACGTATTGCTAAGTTAGAAGAGCAGAACAAACAGTTGCACACTCGAGTGTCTCATCTCACTCAGAAGTTGGGCCTTAACAAAGCCTCAACCAAATGTGACTCAAAAGACCAACAGTCAGATGAAAGCTATCCTGACATACAGTCTTTCTGTAGACTAGAGGGCAATAGCAATACTGGATTCATGGATAAAGATGTAAATGCAGTTGAAGTGTGTGGAGCGAGACAAAAGGCTCAGAGTAGGGCAAAAGGGGTTGACACAGTTACATCTGTAACCCCCATACTGCAGTTACAAGCAGTCAGTAACGCTATAGGTCCTGAAGACATAGAAAGAATTGCTGAGAATTTGCCATCAGTGCATAGAAACTTTTCTGAGTTTAGGACAGAGTTGTCCAGAAAAATTAAGCTCTATGATATGTCCCTAGCTGACGTCACACAGCTAATGTCACAAATCCTGAAAGAGTCAGAATTCAATGATTTTGAAAGTTCTGTAAATAGTTCTGAGTTTCAGCATTCCAGCAAAGGTGAATTGAGAGAAGGAGTTCTGAGAGTGTTACAGAACCTTGTTGGACCAAAGGTGGACTGGTCAAAGATCACTAGTTGTATACAGAAGAAGGATGAAACTGTAAGTGAGTACACTGAAAGATTTTGTCAGTCAGAGGCAGCATACAGTGGAATAGCTGACACTCCAGAGAAGGTGTTAGAGGATAATGGACCACTGGTCCGCATGTGGTTTGATGGGCTTTCATCAGAATACAGAAATGCATTGCCTTTCTTAGACCTCACATGGTCCAATGGAACCCTGCAAAACAACTTGGATAGGTTAGCTATTTGGGAAAGAGACTCAGATGTCAAGACAAGAGTAAAGATTGCAGCAGCATCCTTTAAGGTCAACACAGAGAATCGACAGAAACGTAAATGTCCTAAGAGAGAAGGCAGTTGTCATTACTGTGGTAAAACCTGGACATTGGATGAAAGAGTGTAGGAAAAACAAAAAGACATTTAAAGAAATGAACAGCTTTACTCAGCTCCTACTCTACTTGCTACATTGAAACTGCCCCTCCCCTCTTCTCCAAACTCTTGGAGCAACAGCTTGCTGAAATGCTAACCATTTGGGCTGTGAGTGCTTAATTTCCCCAGTAATCTACAAGAAAGCTGAAAGACTCATTATGAACAAATGAAAGTTGACTGTCACTTCCATTGTTTGGGGGACACTGGTTAAGTACACTCACAGCCTTAAATGTTATGCTACAGCACACACCATTCACTTATCCATCCTCTATGGGTTATGATGTCTGCTATGACTGATGTTTCAATGGAAGATGGAGATGTAGCACCTTCAATTTGGAAATTAACTACAGGGAGAGAATAGGACACACAGACCAGTGAGGAGCCCAGGGAAGAACCGAAGTGCATAAGGCCTCAGGGGCTAACCCTGTGGTGAAGACTTCCTCATAGGTTTCCCCCTCTCTCAGTTTATCCCCACCTTACTGGTCTATAGGTGTCAAATTGATTAAGACTAGGTTAAGAAAAAGAAGAACAAAACCACTATACGATCACTAGAAGTTTATGATGATCAGAGTTAGACAGAAAAACTATACGATCATCAGAGGTCTAACATACTAAAGTCTCTGCATGAATACTGCTGGTCTGCTGTCTCTTTGTTTTCTTGTGTGCAGGTATGTGTATATGCATGATGTCTCATAAGCAGCACCTGGTGTAAAGCATCACCTCAGATATCCATGAACAACCTTCATGATGACGGACTCATCAGAGCAACTCAAAGTTGCACAACGACAAAGAATCATCTTGGGACAAACATGGAAATGGACTCTACAGGGAACAGACTCCACAGCTATTCGGGCGACATGGACTTTTAGGACTTCCACGCTTATGCTACATGGTTTTCTGTGTCATCATGTAGTTTATACAACATGTTACCACCATGCGTTGTATATGTGTGTCAACAGTATACTCAAGTTAAAGAACAACACTTATGTAAATGTTGGACACGACATAGAATAAGATGTATGTGCCTGTAACTGTTACAAGTTGCATGACTGGAAGATGGGACTTATGTTAACAAACATATGTTATAGAAGGGATTTAAGAAGGTTTAAATTTGTATTATGTGAGAGTTATTAGAACTCTCAAAGGGGGAACTGTGGGATTACAAATTTAATAATCTGTTTAAGATCTGTTGATTCTACATCCTGACATCACCTCACATGAATTACTAAGGTGAGGTATATTGTGTTTTCCATTTTGAAGTAAAGATAATTACATTCTAAAGGAGATCAAGGCAGGCAGCCCAGATGTCTGAGACATTAACCTTTTGTCTTCCTGACCATTTGGCATGACAAGCTCAAGATACAGCGGTGCTTTTGTCTCTATGATAATGTAAAGGTATGGGTGATACTGTCAGACTGATTGGATTAGCACCTATGCATTTGAATGACACATTTATGCTGATTAGATCATGGCTGGGAAATGTAGGGAATGATCTGATTCCTGTACTGCATTTGCATCCTTTGTTTAGATTGTCCACACCTCTACTCTATGTATCCCTCCCCCTTGAATGTATATGAACTACCAAGTCACTGCCTTAGTCATACTTGGATGACTACAGCGACACACACACCGCGTTTCTCAATAAAGAGTAACTTCTGTTTGAAAGATATCCCAACGTCTCCTGGTCTGTGCTTCGACGAGGAAAAAAGTTTCCAACAATACCTAATGGAGACTAAAATGTGTGTAGTCTGACCTATTTTTTTCACAGATGGAATCCATTAGAGGTGAAGCACTCAGTATGGGTAATTTTGACAGACAACAGCACAGTACAACACTGTAAATAGACGATATAATATTGTTTTTATGCTTTGAAGTAAAGTGAAGCCATACTTACCGAACTGATCTGGCTTCTTTAATCACAGGCAGCAGCTTCTTAAGAACTTTCATATTTTCTGCTTTATTTTTACCTCTGATGAATTTTTCCAAATTAAACTCATCCAGCTTCTTCTCTGATGTCAACAACACAAAAACTACAGCTGACCACTGAGATGAAGAGAGTTTGTCTTCACTTATCATTTCATTTTCCAGATACTCCAGTATTTCCTCCACTAGTGAATGATCATCAAGTTCATTCAGACAGTGGAACAGATTGATGGATTTATCTGGAGAGTGAGTGGCCTTGATCTTCTTCTTGATGTACTCAACAGTTTTCTCATTGCTGTCAAAGCTGCTTCTTGTCTGTGTCATCAGTCCTTGTAGAAGAATCTGATGAGACTCCACTGACAGACCCAGAAGGAAACGCAGGAAAAGGTCCAAATGTCCATTTTTACTCTGTAGAGCCTCATCCACCGCTCTCTGGTGCAGCTCAGATAATGAAACCTGGTTTCCATGAGTTGGTTTCTTCCTTTTATTCAGCACATTTATGCTGTTGTTTGTGAAGGAGAGGTGCACATATAGAGCCGCTAGATGTTCCTGAATGCTCAGATGAACAAAGCAGAAGACTTTCCCCTGATACAAGCCAAACTCCTCTCTGAAGATCTGAGTGCACAATCCTGAGTACACCGATGCTTCTGTCACATCAATGCCACAATCTCTCAGGTCTTCCTCATAGAAGATCAGATTGCCTTTCACAAGCTGCTGAAATGCTAATTTTCCCATTTTGAAAATCATGTCTTCATCTTTCACTTTCTTCTCATAGTGCTTCTCATGTTTGATGTTGGTCTGAAGGATCAGGAAGTGCGTGTACATTTGAGTGAGAGTCTTGGGAATCTCTCCACTCTCTGCTTCACTCAACATCTTCTCAAGAACAGTGGCTGAGATCCAGCAGAAGACTGGGATGTGACACATGATGTGGAGGCTCCTTGATGACTTCAGGTGTGAGATGATTCTCTCAGCCAGACTCTGATCAGTGATTCTCTTCCTGAAGTATTCCTCCTTCTGTGGGTCATTGAAGCCTCGCACCTCTGTCACTCGATGGACATACTCAGAGGGAACGAGATCAGCTGCTGCTGGTCGTGAAGTGATCCAGACGAGAGCAGAAGGAAGCAGATTCCCCTTGATGAGGTTCATCAGCAGCTCGTCTAATGAGGCTGATTCACTGACATCACACAACCTTACATCGCTCTCAAAATCCAGAGATAGACGACACTCGTCCAGACCATCAAAAATGAACAACACATTATGTGCATCACTAAAACTGTCCATTTCTTTTATTTCAGGGAAAAAGACATGAAGAAGATCTGAAAGAGTAATTTTTTTGTCCTTCATCAGATTGAGCTCTCTGAAAGGAAGTGGAAATATGAGCTGGACGTCCTGATTCTCCTTTCCTTCAGCCCAGTCTAGGATGAACTTCTGCACAGAGACTGTTTTTCCGATGCCAGCGACTCCCTTTGTCAGCACAGTTCTGATGGGTTTGTCTTGTCCAGGTAAAGGTTTAAAGATGTCATTGCATTTGATCGGTGTGTCCTCTGTTGCTGCTCTTCTGGATTGTGTCTCAATCTGTCTCACCTCATGCTCATTACTGATCTCTCCACTTTCACTCTCTGTGATGTAGAGCTCAGTGTAGATCTCATTCAGGAGTGTTGGGTTCCCTGCTTTGCTGTTCCTTCACACAGACACTGAAACTTCTTCCTCAGATTTGATCTAAATGTGTTGAAGTCTTCAGCAATGTTAGAGCCATGGCTGTAAAATCAAAATATCAATAACAATGAGTTAAAGAGGTAATATGTATAGATCATCTCTTCCTGAAGTATTCCTCCTTCTGTTGGTCATTGAAGGAGGAATAATATATATATATATATATAAATAAATGACTTGCCTTAAAGGGACTTTGGTTATATGCAAAAATGTACCAGGATTGTGACGTCATTGGTGGCCGCCATTTTAAATGGTGCCCGGTGGTTTTTGGCTAATATCTCCATAGTGTGGACAGAGTACATCTAGACGGTTCAAATGATCCCGGTTCTGCCTGGATTGGTGGAGATTTCATTTATAATCATGAGACTGATTTTTCATCCCAATCTCCACAAAATTTTTCACGCTTATTTAGAATTGTGTGGCACTTGCTCACCTATTTTCATGAAGTTCCGAGTTTTCATTTAGGATGTAGGCTTTGAGTACATTTTGCCAGACCCATTTTCTAAATTACCCTGTTATAGCGATCCAAATTATAAAGTTAAACTTTTTTTTGATAATTATTGATATAGAGAGTCCAGGGAATTGTCCTGCACTGGTTTTGTTCCAATCGGGTGAAAAACTAAGGACTACAGTAGCTCACAAAAGTAGGTTTTTCACATATTTGCGAATAATTAATGAACAATTTGATTGACAGCATTGGTTCTTGAGGCAAAGTTGTTCAGAATGAGGAGATCTATCAAATGATATGCATATTGTCTGTATGTGTGAAACGCCACATGACTAGAGGTGACCACATGACAGAGGCGTAAAACTCATTACCGTGGCCGATTTCTTTCAAAATTCTTACAGACCTCTAGGACCATGAGTCGAATATGCCCACCAAGTTTCGTTCTGATCGGCCTCCGATAACCTTGTCTAATAAGGGCGCAGAATTCACTGGGCAATGGCAGCAATGTTTTTTGAGATACACCAATATCCTCATAGACTATCATGCCCCCTTGAACCAAGACACTGCATGCCAATTTTCAACTCAATCGGACTAACAGTCTGGTGGTTATAGCCGTTTTCAAGTTTTTTCCTGTTATAGCGCCACCTAGTGTCCAATCGACGCGATTCTTTTATCGTGACCAAAGCTTAAGCCCATACACATGTGTACTGAGCTTGGTGAAGATATCTCATTTCGTTCTCGAGTTATAGCCGTTTTAGTAAAAGAGGCTCCGCCCTCATCGTACGTTTTGGTGCCCCTTAGCGACCCTGAATCAAAGTTCAACAATTTTTTGATAATTATTGATATTCCCATTTCAGAGAACATTTATGCACTGGTTTGGTTCTGATCAGGAGAAAACCTAGGATTAGTTCACAAAAGTAGGCAAAATTCAAAATGGCGGAAAATTGAGAAGATATAGATTTTGTCCGTCTTGAGCCAAGGATTCCAATGATATAAAACACTTGACAAACAATCTAGGAGTTATTAGCGATTTTCAACTTTTGAGTGCTGTAGCGCCACCTATTGGCCGATTTTGACGAGTCCTGGTATCTGAGTAGCGATCAAGACTACTACCATTTGACAAAGTTTCAGGTCTCTAGGCCTAATGGTTTAGGCTGCCCGATCAGTTTTAGGGAATTAGAAATAAAATAAAAATCTGATCAATTACAATAGGTTTTCAGCACTTTGTGCTTGAACCCCTAATAATGTTCGTCGTATGGTGATACGAGTAGGGGAATTGCAGAATAAGTAGCAGTTTAGCCTATACTGTATGACAGCTGGTGAAATAAAACCACCCGCCAGTAACAGTTTGAGTGGCTGTATAAACTACAAACAAACAAGTAGAAAATAATTTCTTTGTAGATTATACAACAATAACTTGGAAAACAGATAAAAAAAGAAAAGGTAAGAAGTGATATTTGAGAAAAGAGCATATGAATCTAATAGCCGCAGGTCAATATCGAAACTAACTTTACCCTTACGTGATTTCTGATTCTTGTGAAAAAGTGTAATCCCTTCTTTCTGAGATCCTGCTCTGCTCTGATTGGCCAGGTGGCCCAGTCTGTTGTGATTGGTCTACCGCGTACAGTGCAATTCAGAAACAAACGACCATTACCAAAACTGATTCAGCTCTGTATGCTTCCTAAAGCTCAGAGATTGTACTGTAAAGACAGTAACGATGGGTTAGATTTGACCATATCAATCTGAGCACAAAGTTTGATGATGAAACATTAGAAGAAATAGTTATTCAACCCGAGGCTAATACACTACCCAGTTTGTGGTACATTATGAGATGTACTGTAATTCCTCACTATCAGCATTAACAAATGTATGTCCATTAACAAACTGATGTGTATATATCTAATTTATTGCGGTGCACATGTGGTAACTTTATCAATAACTGTATCAATAACAGCACATATGTTAGCCCAGCACTAACGGGAATGACTGATTTAAAGCTGCAGTTCGTAAGTTTTGCCTTTTTATTGCCATCGCTGTTTGAAACCTGCAGTTGCAGTTATTTGTGGAATTATCATCTTTATGTAAGTTGTGGATCGGCACGGCTTCTCAGCACGAAACTGTTAATGTTAACAACATCAGCATTGTGTGACTTTGTGTATTTAGTGTCTATTAGCGTTACCTGTAGATTTCCTGAAGACTTTTTGCTTTTGACTACAGATGAATCTCCAGTTGATCACTAATGATTGTCATTTGGATCTTTCTGGATCACAATCCGCCATCAAAATGATAAGTTTAATTATTGCAGCTGCTGTGAGAAAAGGCTATAAATGATCCGCTACCAGTAGCATCTTCACATGATATAGCTACTAGCTCGTTCTTTCTGTTTACAGATGTGACGTAAAGACAAATGGCTACATGCTCGAATTTTCCAGTGGAAACCCACCAGTACCAATTTTATTATAAAACATTATTACATGCTTACTGTTGTGAATCAGGCTAAGGTAAGGAGATAGTTTTGAACATTGGCTGGTTATGTACTTGCTCAATAATAGATTTTGGATAATTTTTAACTTAAAAAAAAAAAAGTACGGACTGCAGCTTTAACATTAAAGTTTGTAAAACAAATCTTGCTCCATTCTTTATCATTACGATCATTACAAAGTAATAAGAACGACAGACAATCTGCATTAATGGACACAGTTTTAGGTAATAGTGGCCAACAGCTGATTAGAAGTATTTCACTAAGACAGTAATAATGTGATTTAGCCGGTTAGCCGGAGACATACACAATATAGTTAAACACAAAACATTGTATTTTTAACACTCGGTATAAAATACCTCAATAGTTAAACAGGTTGTAATTTGAAAAGCAAGTTGGTACAAATAAAGTGGGTACTATCCCATCTTTAATCACTGATTCTTCACAGTCTCATACTTTGGAAGTAAAAATAAACTGAATTTCCATCTGCAGCACAGAGCACAGCATCTCGTCGACATGTTATCCACACGAATGAGCTACAGCGTTTGAGGGGGGTTCAAGTTTTCGTGGGATATCCACGCAGAACATAGCCAGTCATTATGCAAATGTGTTAACTTGTGACATGTAAAAATAACTAATTTAAGAGGTTCAGACTCTTTCTTTTGAGAGACAATGACTTTATTTATGATGCACTTTCAGCTTTACAACAGCTGTCTCTTGTGCCGGGTGAAATCAGTGAATGTCACTTTTGAATTTTGCTCTGAAACCAGCAGATTTATACATTCAGTTTAAAGCAAATCTTATCCAGTATTACAGTTAATCAATCTAAAATGGTGATTGTGCATTAGTACGCAAATGAGCGGTCTGAATTTATTTACCCAGTGCATTTTTCATTTTGGTTGCGCATGGGCACCTGTGTACCACTTATGTGCACACCTGCTCATTGTAGTTTCTGCAACAAATATAAAAATCCTGCATTACCTTAAACCAGGATCCATTCTTTCATTAAAGTCTTGATTAACACTTTCATCACGTTTCATTTTCTTACTGGCAGGTTCTGTTATGACTGGTCTGAGAGGCAGGATTGACCTTTGAAAAAAATCAGACATTTGGATATTGGTGAAATTTCCATCATAATCATTATGCCAACACTTTTATAATGTACTTATTAACAGCGCTTGCTCCATGACACAGATGTGATAGTTCACATTTTAAACCTAGTGGGAACTAACAATCAAGCCTCATCTCAAAACACCTCCACAGCTGGTACCCAGTTGTGAGTCTTTTCAACTCCCTTTTGTTCGATTATCTGTCTGATTCAATGAATCTCGGTTTTATATGTAATCTGGTCAGCAAAATTAGATTTACAGGATGTTGTTGCCAATTATAGACTGGATATTTGCTAACTGAATAATTTTACCCAAATTTATGTTTAACAGTGTTTTATAAGATTAATATATATGACTTACATAGTGACTTACACAAATATGAAATAAAAAATATAAGCATATTGTATAAGGTTATACCTGAGATGAGGCAATGTGTCTCTACTCCTAAAATTTAGCGGAGGTTCCATAGACACGTCACTCTTCATAGACACACATCTGGGCTCTGATTTCCCCTGCTGGACTGAACTGTAACAGAGAGCAGATTTAGTTTAATAAGCTTTAATTACTGAATTCATCCTATATGGTGAGAATACATCAAATCACATATTATATTCACTTAACATTAGAATAAGTGATCTGTGATCTTTACATTTACCCAATGTTAATTTTTAGTACTTCAGCATTAGTACTAACTTTTTTTTGTCATTTTAAAATGTGGTTTAAAAACATACAAACTTAACCTACACATTTCATTTTCATGCAAACTTGTATCTTTCTGCCTTATTTATAAGAAAGGAATAATTGGCAGAGAAAAATATGGCTGACAGTAGAAAGATTGTGTTTGAAATGCACCCAAAATAATCTTTACAAATCTGCCCTTTCTAACTGAATGTACTTGTTTTGGTCAATTATAATTCTAATACAATATGTCATACTTTATTTCATAACTTTTGTATAAGGTTATACCTGAGATGAGGCCATGTGCCTCCTCCCTTAAAATTTAGCGGAGGTTCCATAGACACGTCACTCTTCAGAGACACACAGCTGGGATCTGATTTCTCCTGCTGGACTGAACTGTAACAGAGAACAGATTCAGTTTACTCCTTCATATCACTGCATTCATCAGAATCATCTTAAAATAAAACACATTTTTCCATCAATAAGAACTTTGAGCAGACTTAAATTTAACTTTTCTTAAGTTACTTTTTCTTTCTATAGACTCACATTTTATATAATATGAAGGTTAAAGGTGCCCAAGAATGCTTTTTCACAAGATGTAATATAAGTCTAAGGTGTCCCCTGAATGTGTCTGTGAAGTTTCAGCTCAAAATACCCCATAGATTTTTTTTTAATTAATTTTTTTAACTGCCTATTTTGGGGCATCATTAACTATACACTGATTTTGGCAGCACACCGCCCCTTTAATTCGTCTGCTCCCTGCCACGCGAGCTCTCGACTATATTACAGTGCATTTACAAAGTTCACACAGCTAATATAACCCTCAAATGGATCTTTACAAGATGTTCGTCATGTATGCTGTATGCATGTTTCGAATTATGTGAGTAAAGTATTTATTTTGATGTTTACGTTTGATTCTGTATGAGTTTGAGGCTATGCTCTGTGGCTAACGGCTAATGCTACACTGTTGGAGAGATTTATAAAGAATGAAGTTGTGTTTATCAATTATACAGACTGCAAGTGTTTAAAAATGAAAATAGTGACGGCTCTTGTCTCTGTGAATACAGTAAGAAACGATGGTAACTTTAACCACATTTAACAGTACATTAGCAACATGCTAACAAAACATTTAGAAAGACAATTTACAAATATCACTAAAAATATCATGCTATCATGGATCATGTCAGTTATTATTGCTGCATCTGCCATTTTTCGCTGTTGTTCTTGCTTGCTTACCTTGTCTGTACACAGATCCAGACGTTAATATTGCCTTTCCTTGTCTAATGCCTTGAACATGGGCTGGCATATGCAAATATTGGGGTCATACATATTAATGATCCCGACTGTTACGTAACAGTCGGTGTTATGTTGAGATCCGCGTGTTTTCAGGAAGTCTTTTAAACAAATGAGATTTATATAAGAAGAAGGAAACAATGGAGTTTGAGACTCACTGTATGTCATTTCCATGTACTGAACTCTTGTTATTTAACTATGCCGAGGTAAATTCAAATTTTGATTCTAGGGCACCTTTAATATCTTATCTAATGTACGCACATGCGAGGTGCGTTCACGTCACCTCGTATTTACCGGATTCTTGAAATGACAACACGTGACGTTATATTCGGAGCTGTTCACGTCCTCGGACTGGGAATTATGCGTTTCCATGGCACCACTATCAACGCCTAAATTAATCTACAGCGGTCAGGTGGTACAGCGGCCACGTGGTACATGTGGGAGCTTTCAGAAAACTCCCAGCTTACAAGCTGTAATTACGAGCTCTACGAGGACGTGAATGCCTTTTAGCTAGCTAGAATCTCGTAACTACAGGAATTAAGAGGCCGCGTGAACGCACCTAAAGTATGCACATTTCAATGCATCTTTTGTGTGTACGCAACGTTTATACATGAGGCCCCAGGCAGCTACATTCACTAAAATATACAACTGAACATTAACACAAATTCCGCTTAGAATTTTGAAGAATCACAGAACGCACTTTAAAACCCAAGACACCACATTTAATTTGTGTTAAGATGAAAACTATCAAAGACACATCAAAACCAGTAAGTTTTTCAGAGAAAGATGAATGCGGAAGTCACATGCAAAGCCTCTTTTGACAAAAACTTTTATCAAAATGTACCTAAACTCAGAATAAAAATCCTCCACTTTTTCCACCAGTTAACAGATTTAATTCCTGGATGTATTAACATGTCTATTGAACACTTTGTTAGTCCATATTGTAAAGAATCAATTCTATCTGTTGAATTTAACTGGCAACACACTTACTCTAAACATGTAGCCTAATTTCAGTTTTATTCCACATAATGTCACGTAACTCTCAAGTCAAATACAGTAACGCAGTGGTTCTCAACTCCGGTCCTGGGAACCCACTGCTCTGCACATTTCCTGTCTGACATACTCAGTCCAATCCATGAATCTCTTTCTTTATGAGCTGATGATCTGAATCAGGTATGTTAAATAAAGGGAGACATAAATGTCAGGACCGGAGTTGAGAACCACTGCATTAAAAACATATAGAGTATGTGTTTCTTCAAATATGGGCCCTTTTGACTCTTATTCAACTTCTTTGACTCTTATTGGGACTTTTATTAAACACACTTTCTACACTCTCATTAGTTTAATTTGTCTACTAATAATTTCAAGCATTGGACAAACAAGATTGATACATCACAGAAACACTCGCTTTAGTTTTGTTTCTGGAAGTTATAAACATGTTCACAAACATGTCATTTCCACCATATCTCAATTATGTATGTGGAAATTGCAATTGTATTTTTTATTTTATTGGGTTTGTTGTTGTTGTTGTTTTTTACAGTTCTTCTGGAAACTTGATAAATTTCACAGCTGTACAGTTACATAAAATTGAACAACACTTAAGGCCATCTGTCAGGCAGAATCAACAATGTTTGATTCTATTGACATTTTGATTAAGTTCATGTCATTTGTACTCATGAACTTACTGCTCAGGTCAATATTTATTCTATTCAGCAACAAAAGGTTAGGACTACCTGAGATGTGGCCTTGTGTGTCCACTCCTAATATTTAGTGGATGCTCCATAGACCCGTTACTCTCCATAGACACACTGATTTCTCCTGCTGGACTGAACTGTAACATAACACATTCAGTTTACTCTTTCATATCACTGCATTTATCAGAATAATATTAAAAACATCTTAACTCGTTACTTGTTTTCATTTCTATAGACTCACATATTTTTCTATAAAAGAAAGTTTCTTTTAATATCTTGTTTATTCACATTACCTGCATCTTCGAAAAAAAATCTTCATCTCTGTATGTTTGTGTGTCATCCATGGTGGAGCTGAACACTTCACACAGAGGA
The DNA here is from genome assembly GCF_018812025.1 of Megalobrama amblycephala. Taxonomy (NCBI): domain Eukaryota; kingdom Metazoa; phylum Chordata; class Actinopteri; order Cypriniformes; family Xenocyprididae; genus Megalobrama; species Megalobrama amblycephala. Next base: position 9,137,786 of record NC_063048.1, on the reverse strand, counting down.
ACAGACACGGTGCGCTAAGATGAAAATGCTCCAAAATATCTCAAATCCAATACATTCTTTAAAGAAAATATTCAGTCACCAGCAAAGCCTCTCGGTACCCACATACATACTCAAAATCCTCCATCTTTTCCACAAATTAAAAGCTTGTATTACCGTTTCTATTAAACGCTTTAATAGTTTGTATTGTAAAGTAAAGTTTCGTTATTTCAAAATGGCAAAACAGTAAAAGTGAAACTCATGTTCATCTTCTTCTTCTTGGTGTTTTGCTCAGTTGGCATCCAAAACTTTGCATTACTGACACCTGCTGTCTTTTGTTGAACTTGTCACTTGTTAATTAGATTCGTCCTTCAGTCCAGTCCTCCTTAAGAAACAAATATTTACTTCCTTGATAATTATTGCCACATTCTTCTATACTCTTTACATTATACTGTCCTATACCCATTCCAAATTTGGACGTAATATTGGAGGTATCTGTACATGATTCTATTGTGAAATATTTTACTAGAATTTGTAATCAAGCAACTGATTGTATATTTTTTAACAAAGAGTGGATTATTTGGTGTTAATATTGTTTTTGCTTTTACATATATTTTTCCTGAGGGTTTCAGTTCATATAGAAATAGAGAAGAGAAAAATGGTATTATTTCTTTAGAAAATGAAATCTCAAATGTGCTGCAACTGCAAATAGGAGAAGATGCACAATTAATTATTACAGGAGATTTTAATGCTAGAACTGGTAATGAATGTGATTATATTGAGTGTAATGATTCTAAATATATAGCATGTGGTAGATATTACAAATGATCCTTTTGAATAGAAAATCGAAAGATAGGTTGTTAACTCTTTTGGTCGCTGTCTTTTAGACATGTGTCGCAGTTTGAGTATTCATTTTTTAAATGGAAGAGTTGGAAAAGATATTGATGGTGACTTTACATTTGTGTCTGCAGTTGGATGCAGTGTGATTGATTATTTTATTATATCCAGTGAACTCTTTGAATATGTTAGAGATTTTGAGATCTTACAAGTAGATATTTCTGATCACTTTCCATTATTATATACAATGAGTGTAAATAGAGTTGAATCAGGGATTAAAATGAAGAAAGTTAGTCTTGCTAGACCCTGGATAAGATTTAGATGGGGAACTGATGGTGAAAGGCAATTTTTGCAAAGACTATCTTATTTATTGAATGTAAATTTTTAGTATTTTTTTTTTTACTGCAAAGGAAGAAAAAACTAACATAACAGCTAAAATCTTGACAGGTTGCTTACATGAAGCAGGCAGATTTCTGATTAATAAATTTACATCTAAAAGTAAGGTGGTGGGATGAAAATTGTTTATATCAGAAAGCTGTAAAATATGGTGCATCACATATGTTATGCCCTTTTATGCTTTCTTTATATAACAAAATATTGGACACCGGTGACTTCTCAGAGGCTTGGTGTGAGGCTGTGATTTGCCTGTTATAATATTTTATAGTCACTTGTTCAGAAATATATTACGAAGCGAAAAGGAAGGATGTACTGTATATTTATTGATTTTTCCAAAGCCTTTGATAGTATCCAGCATAGTCTCCTGTATTTTACTCTCATTAAGAACGGTATTGGTGGAAAGGTTTTTAAGTGTATTGAAACCTGTGTATTCTAGACTTAAATCATGTGTGAAAGGAACTGATGGTTTAACAAATTATTTTAGCTGTAGCATTGGCGTACGACAGGGCTGTGAGTCCACTTTTGTTTATTCTTTTCCTAAATTAATATATAACAATGTTAAAGGAAAATTGTAAAGGTTAAGGTATTCAGATTGAAAGTATCACAGACATTGTTATACGCTGATGATATGGTTAATGTATCAGATACAGTTGGAGGGTTACAGAAAGAAGCTGAACAACTGGAACTATTTTGTAGCCTTTACGGAATGAGAGTGAATCTGAGTAAAACAAAAGTTATGGTATTCAGAAGAGGGTTTTTTTTTTTAAAATAAGGATGAAAAATGGTATTTTGCTGGTCAACAGATTGAAGTGGTTAATTGTAACAAATATTTGGGTATGTGGTTCACACCCAGATTGTCATGGTGGAAAGCCTGACAACACTTAGCAAGTCAAGGTAAGAAGGCAATGCTTTCTTTACTAAAGTTTGTTCATAAGTATAAAATTGGATGTAACCAAGCCTTTTATTTGTTTGACCATATGGTAGCACTCATATTATATTATGGAGCTGAGATATGGGGCTTTGAAACAGTAGAGTGTATTGAAAATGTTCAGTTATCTTTTTGTAAAAAACTCTTTAATATCAGTACAAGTGTGAGCAATGTAGCCGTCTTGGGAGATCTGGGTAGATTTGTATTGTCCATTACTTATATGAAAAGATGTATCATGTATTGGATAAAATTTGTGTCTATGTCTAATCATCATTATCCAATAAAATGTTATAATATGCTCTTTCATTTAGATGAAAAACATGGGTCTCCTGCATTAGAGTTTTGTTGTATTTTTATGGTTTTTCTAGTGTTTGGGAGGCTCAAAGTATAGGTGATATAAATACATTTACATCTATTTTGAATCAACGATTGAGAGAAAAAGCACATGATGCATGGTATACATCAATTTTAGAAAATATGAAATTGAGTATATATGCACAATTCAAGTCCTTGATAACACAAGAGAGCTACATTGCATGTGTATAATACACAGCTGGTACGATCATTGTTAATGTTTAGATGCTCAGGTCATCATTTGGCTATAGAAACTGGTAGATGGAGTAACACACCTTTGGCAGAGAGAATTTGCAATTACTGCAAGTTAACTTCAAATTCTTCTGTGATAGAAGATGAGAAACATTTCCTGTATGATTGTTCTTTGTATGTGGAATTGCGTAAGAAATATTTAGGTGATCTTGCTTTTGTTGGTGATGTTTGTATTGATGTGTCACATGTATGTAATTCTGAGTATGCATGGAGATTGGCATTGTATATATATCATGGAATGAAGAAAAGAGAATCTGTTATGCTTTTGTGATTCTGTGGATCTATGGGCCGAGAGGCCATGTATTCCTGAAATAAACTTGATTGATTGATTATACCCATTCCTTGTAACTGATGCCTCAACTCTTGTTTCAACAAACACTTTTCTTGTGTAAATGTCCTGCATATGAAGATGTTCTTCAATGTCTCCTCCTGATACTGGATGATGTTTCCCTGTCATATGAAGAGTTCCATTTAACTTGCAATGCCCAAATCTCAGTCTACTCATTACAACTTGTACTTTATTTTGAATCATGCACAGATATCTCCCATATTTGCCACATTACCTTTTTCCACATTAAACACTTCCCTTCTGATTTTGATCATTTCTTTTCAATGTCAAACATGTTCTTTCTTTGTTGCCTCTTTAGCCAATTTTAGCTTTCTCATTTCACCGGATACTCACATGTTCTCACTTCCAAATTTAATAGAATAAAATTATTGGTCTTCCAATATTTTATACATCTTTAACATTAATTTAGATATTTCATCTCATCTTAATGGCTATGTATCATCAGCATAACAGCTGATGAAGCTCTTATTTGCATCTAGTTAGTCCAAAATGCAGCTGCTAGAGTTCTTACCAGAAAATGTGATCATATAATCCAAATTTTTATCATCTCTGCACTGGCCTCCTTTAAGTTCTGTATTGATTACAAAGATTTATGCTTATTTAAGGCCCTAAATGGTTCCTGTATATTTAACTAAAGATCTTCTGTCACACTAATCCATCACACTCTTTAAGGTCACAAAACTCTGGACTTTTGGCAGTATTAAGGATAACAGAGTCAACTAAAGGAGGCATTTGGCCCTTAAATGCTGGAATATCCTTCCTGATGATATTCAGGTTTCAGAGACACTCTGCTATTTTAAATCTAGATTAAAGATGCATCTCTTTAGCCAAATATTCACATGCATCGTCTCACCTTGTATAAGTTATATCAGATCAAATGCAAATAATTATCTGTTATTTAAAATGGTATGCCAAATTACTCAAAATTAAATACTTTATTAAATGTTGAAATATTTACATTAATTATTAAAAACATAAATAAATTGTTAATAAAAAAATATTCAATTAATTAATAAATAAATAAAAACTTTTATTTCATTTTAGCATTTGTTTGTGCTCATTTTTAGCATTATTTTTATATTGCTTGTGTCATTTCATTTTCAAGGTTATGGTTGTGATGTGGTGAATTATTTTTTGTGAAGTGGACTTGTGAACTATAGGATCACGGTTATATTTCCAGTACATTTTATTTGTTATAGCTTATGCTGTTCACCAAAAGATATCAAAACATATTTCTTGCCCCATTTAACACTTGGCATATCAGATATCTCGCAGTTCTAAGGAAAAAAAAATCAGAATTGCAAATTTCTTTATAACATGCAACTGTGAGTTTATATTCCACAATTCTGAGGAAATAAAAAGTCAGAATTGAGAGATAAAAAGTCGCTATTACCTTTTTTCATTTTTTTATTAGCCTGTTTCCTGTAAACAAGCTTCCATAAAAAGCAATCAAATTATAATATACTTTATTAACAACTTTAGTATGTATTTATTTAAATATTTCAACATTTATTTAATGATTTCATTTTGAGTAATCTGGCCCTCCATACCTGTGAATAGATGACGCTGACCCCTGCAAGGACTTCATGCAAACTCTGAATCAACATAAAAACTAACAAATTTTCCTCATATCACAGAATGTAATGATTACATTAATGTGTTAATTGTTTCTGAATATATGACATTAACTAATTGCACGATTTGTATAATCTCACAACTGTACATTTCTGCCATATGCACAAAACTTTGACGCAGTTACCTCTGATAACTACAGAGCCCTGCACATGAAATGTGCAAGAAAAAAAAAAAAAAAGTAAATAGTGCACAGGATTTAGCCTAATATTTTTTTCCATGTCATGGGCGGGGCTCTGTAGTAAACAGATTGCTCTATTCATAAAGCTGCAGTGGAACAATACGTAGGCTATTGAGAATATATGAAAATGTGAATTGAATTGAACACAGCAGTGGACAAACAAGATTAGTTTTGTTTCTGGAAGTTATAAACATTCCTACAATAGTGTAATTTCCATCTCAAATTGTGTATTCTGTTTAAAAGTATTGTCATGTTCAGCTCCATGCTGAGCAGGTACCTGAACTCCCACACAACTACATGAACACAAATGCTACTTGATGCATAAGCCTGATTTCATGTATTGCTGAGAGCCAAAATGTGTTGAATGCTAAACTGTAGCATGTTTTACAGTATGTTGTGTTTCAGGAAAGCGCAGCTGAAAGCTCTGAATCAGACGTCTGAAGCCTTTAAGATTCTACAGCAGCTGCAGCAGCAGTGTGAGAAGAGCAAGAACACAGAGATGATCATCAGGTATCCATTTATTAAAATTCATGGTCTTATTGTAACGGTTCATCTGTGTGTTGTATGGATACTTGTACATGTCTTTGTGAGGACGGTTTGAGTTTAAGACCATTGGAAAGAGGATAAAGGGGGTAAAATGAGGACATTTTGGCCAGCCAAATGTCTGAGACCCCTGTTTGAGGTTTAAGACTTGGTTTTAGGGATAAGAATATAATTAGTTTAGGGTGAGGCTTTGGGTTATTCACTTAGGGTGTAAACTGACCAATTTACTGTATGTATTGCGCAGTGATTTTCACTTGATTGTGCTGCACTTATATGATGTTTTTTCATATTCAGTTCAGGAGGAGCAACATTTAATTAATCTGACTATCATCACGTCATTTTAGCCAGCTGTCAACAATCAGTAATCAACGTATCTATCCAATCAGCATGAGTAAAGGCCTATACAAAAACACAGTCAAATCACCCATATTCCTCGTCAGTTTTTTCAGCATCCCTCCAGCACTCTGTCTCCTCACACTCGTCTGGTTACTTCCTAACCAGAAATACGGGGGGAGTACTTTGGGTTCAGGCCAAATGCCGAGCTCAGAGCCCTCTCCTCGGACAGCACACCAAATACACATACCATTACGCATACTATTATGCATACTATTTACTATCTGATTATTTGTAAGTGTGAACTTGTGAACAGAAGATTATGGAGGCAGCTGACGTTGATGGAGGAATTTGCAGTTTTACTCACAAACTAGAATTCCTGTTCATGAGTGAGGTGAGAACCAGACCTGTTATACCAGCTAACAGATTTTTGTTATAAGAAAATTCTCCAAAATGTTAAAATGTCTGTTTTAAAAGGAATGATGTTCCTGAAACATTCTTTCAAACGTTCAAACACATGCTGTTAACAAGCACAACTACTATTGACGACATCCAGAAACAGCCTTAGATGAAATCAACTGAAGATATAAGACATTAAATCTCTCAAGATCTCATCAGAGCAGGATTAATTAACTCCACAAACAGCTTTACCAGCGTCACTTATTACTAACCAGATTGCATTTATTTCTGTCTTTTAAGAATTAACAGAGGTTTAGATGTTGATTTGTTGAAAATGTTTAGTTTGAGGTCACCATCATGATGATCATTGTTTGCTTTAGTTGGGCTCTTGACCTTTGACTTTTGTTAAGTTACTTTTTTTTTCAGCAATTGCAGTCATTTTCAGAAAACATTTTTGCATTGATTATGATAAAGCAGTTCAGCATGTCTGCTTTAATGGTCAAATAACTGCATTAAAGTGGTTTAAACTTTTTATATAGATTTGTTTACTTACGGAATTGAAGCATAAAAAGAAAGTAATAAAGATAAAAAATAAATAAAAAATAAAGATGATTTATAACAGTGAAGTGTTTTGTGTGTCCAAAACGTTTTTACACCATTGTTGTGTGTCATATGCCGAATGTTTATGTCTGAGTGTATAAATAGCACAAAACTTGGTAATAACAACAGTGTTATTTATACAGACATCAACATTCAGCATATGAAATGCAACAATGGTGTTACAAATGATCTTTATCACGTAAAATTACATACAAAAACAGTTGTTTGAACCATTTTAATACAGTAATTTGTCCGTTATTAAAGCAGACATGTTGATCAAAACATTTTCAACCAAACATCAACATCTAAACTTCTGTTAATTCTCATAAGAACTTCTGTAGACGTGTGACAGAAATAAAGTCAATCTTTATTATCTGATAAGCTGGTAATGCTGTTTGTGTGCCCCCGGAGGGTTTGATTGGCTGCAGGCACAAATCTACGTCAGCTGGCCCTGAGCTAATCTCTGCATTTATTCAACATGTTCCAATAACATTAAGAAAACTGGATATTTTAAAGTTCTCATCACCAAACTGAAAGTTTGGAGAATGTTCTTATAACAAAAATCTGTTAGCTGGGATAAACCTAAAATATACTTAAATTAAATTAATTGAAAAAAATGTACTATCCAAGTAGTAATGTTTGTTATTGTGCAGTTGTGCACACAAAAGTAGTAGCTGTTCAATTAGGTGTGGTTAGTAATACACTACATGCACACCCGTGAGTTTACCGCAAGTCCCGGGGCGAGTATCTCTGTGCGGCATCGGGTCCCTGATGAACGAATAATTGAAAGTATGGGATACCCAGAATCATCAAATATCTAAATTAATACATAACCAATGATTAATTTCTAATTGGAAACACAACCTAAGAATAAGAATCATTTGAAATTGCAGTCAGATTAAACGAGTGAAATTAAGTGAACTTCACAGAGGCGCATACACACGTTAAACGGAATCCGACGGCCTGGGCGAAGGTTTTGGGCCGGTGGGGGGTTCCTTACAATAAACAAATCCAAATTAAACCCTGCGGCTCGTGACGACACATTGATGTCCTAAGACACGAAACGATCGGATTGTATAAATACTGTTCGGTTTCTCGCACAAACCGATCGTTTCGTGTCTTAGGACATCAATGTGCCGTCACGAGCTGCAGGGTTTAATTTGGATTTGTCTATGCATGTTTTTTGACTTATAAATTGTGTTACCATTCACAAGCTTTATACGGCTGACAGACGGCAACGGTTGGAGTTAAAAATCATCATTTGTGTTCTACTGAAGAAACAAAGTCACCTACATCTTGCATGCCCTGGGGGTAAGCAGATAAACATCAAATTTTCATTTTTGGGTGAACTGTCCCTTTAAGTAAACTAACTCATTTTTTAAAGTTAGTAGAACTTAAAATTTTCGTGACAAGTGGGGCGGGGCAGTACAAATTCCTCCACATACCTCTCCAGGGAGCGACCGTCCTGCCGGAACCCACAAAGGCGATCCGATGCTGTAGCTGGCTTGGGAGGCACGGGAGACACAGGAACATCGGAGACGAAGAATAAGCCCATCCTTCTTTGTGGAGATCCTTCAGTTGGGTCTGTTATTCTGTTACGTATGTGCTGTAGAGATGAGGCAAAATACAGAAATCCACAAAATACAGGCTTTATTAATAATCCAGGATCAGAGAGACAGCTTCACATACATGTATCAAACAATATAACAGACAAGGAGCCCTAGTGAAAAAAAAGTATACTAAGTATACTTGCAGCAAGACTAATTATTAGTATATTTCAAGTGTGTTAATGATTAGTTCATTTAAAGTGTGCTATTTTGAAACAACTAATTTTGTACTAAGTATATTTAAGTTGAAATTAAGTAGTATTAAAATACAACTTTAAGTATATTTAGTATACTTATGTGTACTAAATTGGAACAACTTCAAGTATACTTAGTACACTTTAAGTATATGTCTGTGTAGGGACTAATTACATGCTTGATTAGTGATATTAAAGTGTACTTAATTTGTGTTATAAGTATACTTCATTTGTGTTAAAAGTATAATTTTTTGTTATAATATACTTTGCATTATAAGTATACTTTATTTGTGTTATAAGTATACTTTTATTTGTGTTATAAGTATACTTTATTTCTGTTATGAGTACACTTTGTGTTATAAGTACACTTTATTTGTGATTTAAGTACATTACAAAACACAAGCAATATACACTGAATATATTATAGTATATACTGTATGCTCAGTACCTTTGGCTTATTCCAAATATTAAACATTACACACTTTGCAGTCAATAACTATACACTTTGTTATTACTTATACTTTGTATAATATAGTCAACATTTGAAGCGGATCAAAACCATTAATCAAAGTTGTCCTAACTTTTTTGATCCACAAATGTTGACTACTGTACTTTGAATTACATAATCTCACACAATACAGTTGTGCTACTATTTAAATACAGTTTAACACATTTTCCCAAAGTTGAATGCATTTGTTTTTCAAGGCCACTAAATTAAATAAAATATAAGAACATAATGAAGAGACATATTTCATTGACAAATCCAATGGTTTTTATTTAAACTTAATATAGATTCAGCAAAACTTACCATGTTTTTCATTAAAAAAAAAAAATATTGGACCATGGTGACCCTCTATACACAAATACAAATTACACATTATATTCCATTTTCTGATGATCTTCTCATTGTGTCTGATGGCACAATGATGACCGCAGAGACTCGTGAAGAACAGCATCTGTTGACAGAATATACCAAAGATATAAGACCTGTTCAACTCTTTATTCACGTTTACAATAGTCTGTCTAAATCCTACATTGAACCAATACTATTTTTGAACAGTAAATGAGGATTAGCAGCAGGGAACTGTATCAGAATGGCATGTCGATGTTGTTTTCGGTACATAGTCAAGCATAAAACACTTTATGAATTAATATCGTACAGAATAGGGGCCGATTTGACCAATCATATATGAATGTTTTGGTGCTGCATACAAACATGTGCCATAAAACACCACACAAAAACTCAAAAAGGAGATTATCAAGCCGAAATATCGCTCTCCGTTTGTTAAAGAAAAGAAAATAAAGTTTGTTAACTGGTAGACTACAGCTTACCTCCCAATAGCAGCACTTTTCTCCGGTTCTTTCAGGATCGCGTAGGCCATTAGATTAGCCGGTTGTCGTCGCCATCACGGTCAGTCTGTGATGTCACTTGATTGAACTGGTCAGAATCCCCAAGATTGAGCGATGTATTGCGCTTTCAGTGTTTTATTAAATAAATTATACATTGCGACATTATACTTCACCTGAGTGACTGAGCGAGGGGATTCAGATGACGACCGTGACGTCAGCAGCTGTGATGGCCGAAGGCAGTGAGCAACAAAATCTGATTGGTCACAGACCAAGTTGAAGAGACATTTGAATTCCTATAAGTTTAACCACTCAACATATTTTTTCGCATTACTTGTGCTGCTGGTGTGTTGTTTAATATAGATTTGTGTGTACGATTGTAAAATGATTCTGCCAGTGTAAACTTAATAAACATTTACACTTATTGGAAATTGTATAGACTACACTGCATATACTAAATGGGCTTGTAATGCATTAGTCATACTGAAATAAATAGCACAAGTAATATAATGAATTCCAAGGATGAAGAAGTAAACTTAAAAAACCCCCTCAAATTTAACATTAGATACACTACAACTTCAGGATATTAAATAATGTATTTTTTAAATATACTTTCAGTGCATTGTTACAATGAACATTTTCAGCACACTGTTAAAATATACCTCAAATATATTTTTATAAAGTGCAAATAAATACACTTTTAAAAAATAAACTGAACTTACACTTCAAGTATATTTTTCTAAAATATATTTTTAGAAAATATACTAAAGTACAATTATTTTAAAGTGTGTTAAAAGTTGCATTGTGAAAATATGATACTAATATACTTTTTATATATTTAAAGATAGTACATTTTTTGTTAGTATATTTGCAGTGTACTATAGAAAAAGGGAATATATTTAAAATACAATAAAGTATACATTTTTTTCACTAGGGAGTGCAGGGAGTGAGTCCAACTTAAAGGGAGTGCTGACGAGGACAAACAGGTGCTGGGAATCCGGGGAGATGGCGGGAAGACTGATGAGGGAAGTGCAGACAGGTGTGGAGAACAGAAGGATGCTGGGAACTGGAGTCCGGGAAGGCGTGATTGTGACACCGGTCAGTAGTGGTGAGAATTTACCGACAGTGGCCCAAGGGGGACAAACCACAAACCACCGACAGGGTATTGGGCACCCAAGGCTCATCAATGCATGAGGGCAACTAAGGCCCATCTGGTCATTTTGCAGACCAGCAACATTGTTGCAGACCAAGTACACCACTTCATGACAATGGTGTTCTCTGGTGGAAGTGGCCTGTTGCACTCTGTCACACATTGTTCAGGAATGGTTTGAAGAACATCATGAAGAGCTGGATGGTGCCCTGGCTTCCAAATTCTCCAGATCTCAATCCAACTGAGCATCTGCAGAATGTGATGGAACAAGTTCGATCCACAGCAGCTCCACTTTGCAACCTACAGGACTTTGTAGGATCTGCTTGCTAATTTGCTGATGTATCTGCTTGAAAATGAATACATGACATTAGCTAACTGGATGATCTGTATCATCTTAGAACTGCACATTTCTGCAATATTACTTTGACACAGTCACCTGACAACAGATTATTCTTAATTGTAACATAGAAACAAGCATGCTTTAAAAACTATATCAGGGTTTTTCCTGCATTGAAAATATTTTGGTGGCCACCAAAATTTGCTGATAAAAGTTGTCAGCTTGGCGGACTGCTCGGCTAGCGGAATTTGCCAAAATCCCATGTTCGCATCTAGCTAGCTAAAAACACGAGCTCCCGCTAACAATCCAAGGTTCTGTTCAACCGAGGGAAGAATGAATTTCTCCCTTCACACAGATTCATTGAGCTTTGTTAAGTCAACATAAATGCGGGGATCGCCAGACTTTTTAGGCACCACGACAATGCCTGCGCACCACTCTGTGGGTTCTTCCACCCTGCTAATGACTCCCATTCGCTCCATGCGTTGTAGCTCATTTTTAACTTTTGGCATGAGTGGAAGTGGAATGTGGAGTGGAGTTTTGAGGGAAAATGGAACTGCTCCTGGGCTCAATTTAATGGTGTATGGCCTCTGTAACAGTCCTAGCCCACTGCACAGCTTTGGATAGCGTTCCTGTAGAGTGTGAATGCTTATGCCATCAACACGTGTGACAAAACCCAGTTTGGTGATGGCAGGTCTGCCTAGCAGTGGCCAATGAAGACTCTTAACAACATACACATCCTCTAATGTATGTTTGTCTCCTTTCTGAAGCAGCATGTTTGAAACTCCGATCACGCTGAGTGGTGAGCATCTGGGTCCAAGTAAGGGCTTGGTCACTCTCCGGAGTGCTGGTTTGTTGCCTTCTTTGAATACGTCATGGAACACATGGTCTGGCATAACAGTGACATCAGCACCTGTGTTGATTTTGAACTGTACTTCACAGTCCTTTTGGGGCCCGCTGCGCACCCGGGCCCTGCCCGCATCGCAAGTGGGCCCCTGGCGATGAAGTGTCTCGTCAGGATGCTATATTATACATTCATTTTTAACCCATAATAATAAAACCGATTTAAATGACGTTCTTCTCGTTTTATTAATTTGAGGCCGTTTCTATTGCGTTATTTTGATGACAAATGTGAGAGAACATAATTGTAACATGAGAGTAGAGCGCAAATTTCTCTGTTTTCTCTCAGGCGGATATCTTTCACTAGGCAATTCACAATGACGTGCATGCGTTCTCATAATGGTCTCACGGCTCATGCTCTCGCTCACATACGTGTGCGAGCTCAAGCCTTGTCCTGTGCACTCCGAGTGAACCTTCTTGCTCTTTCTTTAGAAATTGTTTTCTCACCTTGAATTAATGTTGCCGTAAACTTTCAACCACCAGACTCTCGATTAAATGAAGAATAGCACCGTATAGGCTAGGGGAGCGCGGTGCACAACCTAACGCAAACAGTTAGTAACACAGATATCACTGAACATTTACAACGCAAAAGTAAATTTCTAAAGTTATTTTTTTCCATCTCTGTTTTTTTTTTTGTGTTTATTTAAAATAAGACAAATCTGATATTATTTAATCTTATTTAACAGTTGAGACTGTTATTTAATGCTAACCAGCAAATCCCAGTTGTGCAGATGGGGTGCTATTATAGCCTATTCTATAGCCTAATTTTATAAATTCTTTTGAGAAACCATGAGAAAAGGGCGACTAATGACTCACAGTCAATCTTCAGAAATTATGAATTATTATATTTTTAACTAGCCTACGCTGTATAGCCTAGCTGTATGATGTGTTTGCTATCAAACTCAAAACATTGTATAGGCTATTTTTAATGATTAAAAATGCCATTTTTTATTATTTTTGTATTAATTAATTTTTTGGACATAATGTTTTAGTTTAGATATTTTTTATTATATAAGGTAACATTTTAAGCTGTCATTTGGTCATGTTAATCTTAATGCGCCTCACCTTTGGGGCATGTTGTCACAATTCACTTCTAAGAAAAAAGTATCCTATAGGCTATAGAAATTATAAGGACTCACCTTTTCGTTTCATGAGATAGGCCTAGCATTTGCGATCTGATTTGTTTTTGCCAGTTCTCAGTTATTAAAGTCTATATAGTTATTTTGAGATAAATGCTTATAAATATGTATTTATTGAATTATTTTATTTAGTGATCTATCAGTTCATCAGATCTTCTATGATGTGTGGGCACACATCGACAGAAACATTGGAAACATCAAATTAAATGCGCTGAGTTTGAAATTGTAAATCACACGTCATTCACATTCTACCACTTATTGTTGACTATTTATAGGCCTACACCCCTAAATGTTCCCGTTTCTCTCGTTACACCCCATGACTCTTCAGCTCGCAGGTGACGATGAGCTGTATGTCAAAGCAAAACGTCTGTCTGACCACTACAACAGGGACATAGGATTTATGCTTCCTGCACAACTACTGTCTTTCAGGGCCTGTTTTAGAGCCGAAATTGCTCAGCAGTCCTCAGTCTACCAACTTGCCAAGATGCTGATTGTGGATCATCACTCCATAACTTCCTCCTATGGTGAGGTGTGCACTGCCCTGCTATTATTTTTGACATTACCTGTGTCAGTGGCAGCACCCGAACGCTCCTTCTCCAAATTAAAACTGATAAAGACTTATCTGAGGAGCAGCATGAGTCAGGAGAGGTTGAGCGGGCTGGCTATTTTATCCATTGAGCGCACCAGAGCCCGTGAAATGGACATTAAGGACATTGTCGATGATTTTGCTCAGCGAAAGGCTCGTCGGACGCAACTCAAATAGGCACAGATACTTTTCAAAGGATTCAGTGCACCTTATAAGCTGCCATGCCCCTGGCTGTTATTATTTTAGGGCCACTTCATTGTGTGTATGTGCTTGTGGATTTTAAATTGTTTGTGTGTTTAAGTTCATTTAACACAAAAAGTAGCAATACACAGCTGCAAAAATAAATAAAGTTGAATTAACGTATTTGATTTCCATTGTTGTCCTTGATTTAAAAAAAAAAATAGATTAGTGTCAATGATTCATTTAGCTTATATCTGCACCCTAATTACATACAAAATTACCTAATTACAAATAAAGTAAATTTTAACACAAAACTCTTCACTCTTATACTGAAATCATCACAGACTGTACCTTGATATAGAAAGGCAACTTATTCCACTTCTTATTACCTGAATATTTAAACAACCTTTGACCATATAATGTCTTACACCTACATTAATATATGCTTCTATAGGGTTCTATAGGGTTCCTTTCTAGACACAAGCGCAGTGTGTTTCTGCTTCATCAACCCTATATATAACTGCAGACAAGGGGGCCCATCGTAATAGCCTGCACTGGGGCCCATCATTATTAAGTTACGCCACTGCTGTAGCGCCTCTGATAGCAGCGACAACGAGCACTCAACATGATTCAAAACAACACATTCTAGCGCCATCGCCTATTATACTCAACTGATAATCAACTAGAGCTGTTTTTTTGTATTACATATCCGTGCGCGAGAGGTTTCAAAAGTGGCGGGACAATATCGACCCTTTCAAAAGTGGTACACTGTAAAAAACTTCTGTAGAAATTACAGTAACTTACTGGCAGCAGGTTGCCAGTAACTTACTGTAAATTGAACTTACAGTAAAATACTCTATTAATAGAGTATTTACAGTACCATTTAACTTGCTGTAAACATATTTACAGTATAGTATTTTTTGCTGTAAAAATACAATAATTTTAAGGTCTTTTCTCTAGAAATATATTTTAATACAATCAAAAATATATAACTTTACGCTGTAAAATTTCCTGTAATTCATTGTCCACTGTTTCTATTTACTATAAAGCTGTACAAATTGTAAATTACTGTATTTTAACAGGTCTCAGTAAATAATAAAAAGACAATGACAACTGTATAACGTTTATAATTTTGTTTTTAATTGTTCAATGTAATACTTGAAATAACATTTTAATATTCTTGCAGACTGAACTTTCAGTTTTCTTCACAAAATCTGATATTCCCCAAGCCTGCAGTAACATTTATACATAAACGTTTAACATTACAGCATTTTAAAACAATTAATGAACAAATTCAGTCATAAGAACAATCTTAAAAACTTTCAAATTTAAAATAACTCTCCGCAGTGGAATGTGTTTGCTCTCATACACTGAAGCAGTGTTAAAGTTAATGAGGTAATTGATTGATGATTGAGTGATGATTGACAATTAGTGGAGACACCTGATGATAATAAGCAGAATCACTGAAGAAACAACAAGAGAAAAAGAGAGACACAACAACTACAACTGACTTCCAGCCATTAAACATTATTACACTTATTATTAACCAGTTTGATTTGATTTCTGTCATACATCAACAAAAGTTCTTACTGAGAATTAACAGATGTTTAGATGTTAATGTTTTAATGAAAGTTTAGTTTGAAGTCACCATGATGGTGAAAAGCATTTCCTTTAGCTGGGCTCTTGACTTTATTAACCTTAATTCTTCTCTGGCTGCTCCAACTTTGTGTTTGTAAAGCACATTTGTTATGGCCAATGAAACTATGATCTGGGCTGTATTTCCCAAAAGTGCTGTGATCAGTTTAGGTTTACAATGCTTTGGGAAACACAGTCATAATGGTTGTTTTCTCATTGTGAAATGGCCAGATTCATTGGTGACATCCAGAATTAACTGGTGATATAGATGTAATGTTATTTCTTTACAGTACATCGCTGTTACCGTTTGAGATCCAGCAGAGCTTTTATAATCTGAAGGTTTTTTTTTTAAACACACACAGACATCAAGAATCAGCATATGACCCTCAACAATGGTGACAATCAAACAAAGTGCTTCATGTTGCAGTGCATGATGGGAGCCACCAATCAAAACGCATCCATGGCTCCCATCATGCATTGCTGCATGAATAAATTATGCAGCTGAATTGTCCTGTAATTTTCATAGATTGTTCATCTTTGCTTTATTTTTCTGTTGTTTTGTTGTGACAGTAGCTTGTTTTGTGATGTTCAGAGTTGATCTGTTTGTCAGTATTTTGTATTTATCGTCACCGTTCTTGAGAATCATATGCTGACTCTTGATGTCTGTGTGTGTTTAAACACTGAAGCTTCAGTGTGTAATGTATTTTTCTTAAAAAAAAAAGTTTCTACTACTGCAGGATCTCAAGCTGTAAAATCACAGGACTACAATCATTAATACAAAAGCTACACATCAAGCATATGGTCAGAGATTTAGACTCTAAACGACATCAGGCCATCACATGATGACAATATCATCACCAAAACATATTGTGACCAGATCATATTTTCTCTGACCATAACAAATGTGCTTTACAAACACAAAGTTGGAGCAATCAGAGAAAAATTAATAATAAAAGGTAAAGAGTCAAGAGCCCGACTAAAGCAAACGCTGCCCTCTTTCATGGTGACTTGAAATGAAACTCCATAAATCATTAATTAACACCTTTTTTCTCTCTTTCCTTCAGTGATTCTGCTTATTATCATCAGGTGTCACCACTAATGTCAATCATCACTCAATCATCAATCAATTATCTCATTAACTTTAACACTGCTTCAGTGTTAATTTTTAACACCCGGTAAGATGGACTCATATATGTACACTTTTAGTTAAACCAAAAATACAAATTATTTTAATAAAAAGCAGGAATATTTGTACACACCTTTGCTGCTGCCTGGTTCTTGCATCGGTGTCTTCCTTTCTTCTTTCTCCAAGCGGAAAAATAAGCCTCTCTGTGATTGGTCAGTTTTCACGCTCATTTGTTTTTACTGTATTTCAGTTTACAGTAAATGAAAAATACTGTATTTTATTGACGCCAATGGGATATTTCCCATAATGCAACTTTTAATACAGTAACATACTGTATAACTGTTTTACAGTAAAATACAGTTCATATTACAGTAAAATACTGTGTAATTTACAGAAATTGCTAACAGTGAAGGTTCAAAAATAAAGACCTGATTTTGTAACTGTTACAGATATGGTTGTAAGCAAACGCACAACAAGGATGATGAAGGCATAACAGTCTTTAATAAATCCACAGGCAAGGGAATCCACAAATGGCAAACATGAAACACAACCATACAATGAACAATACCGAACAATACTGAACTGAAAACACAAGACTTAAATACACAGACAAACAAGGTGGGTAACTGAACACAAATATGATGATGAAGGTGATCAGTTACTATAGTGACAGACTAGTGGCGGGAAATTGTGCAACACAGAAGTCCAAACAGGGTGAACATGTGACAATAACTGGATTTTTGTACATAGAAACTAACAGAATCAACCGGATTCAGAGCTGAGGACAAACAGAAATCATTGAGCCACTATTGTTTCTGAAGAGCATATGCATTTACAAAGAAATGGCCTTGAAAACTAGATTAAATTATTTTCCACATTCTGAAAATTGGTATCTTGAAATAAAATCAGAGTAGCTGAATAAATTACCATTCATTCAACTGTATACCATCATAAATTAGCATGTAGAATATTACAGTTATTCCAAATAAAAAAACTGCGTGGCGAGAAATTGATTGTAAACTGCTAAAGACATATCTTCTTCTTCAACATTTGACCCAGTAATGGTAGCACTTTTTATTTACCTTTCTTTTCTTCGATTTTCCATCTATTTGTGTATTTAAAATACATATATATATATATATATATATATATATATATATATTTTTTTTTTTTTTTTTTTTTTTTTTTTTTTTTTCCTTGCTACGAGCACTTTACTGATTAAACTGTGACTTGACACAGCACTTACATACTGTTGTATTATTTTCTATTATCTATTATCTGTATCTATTATTTTCATTTGTAATTCGCTTTGGAGAAAAGCGTCTGCTAAATGACTAAATGTAAATGTAAATGTAATAAATCCTCAAGCCAAATGCATTTGCTGATGCTAATTGGAGAGTTTACTAAGAGAATAATTGCACATTAAAAGGAAATGTATAATCTAGAGAAGACATATCATATGATTACCCTCCAAACAGAAGATTGACTGTATAGAGGAAGTGCTCTTTCTCTACTCTTTCTACTCTTTCTCTTTCACTGGGAAACTGTGTGTTTGTTAGCCCAGACTTTAACAATGGAGATGAAAACTCAACTCTACTGATCATCACAAATAAATTTACACCACTATTTGAAAAACAAGGTGAAAATAATGCTTTAATATATAATAACATCTGAAAATATTGAAGGTTCTTTTATTGGTTTATAAACACTTCATAACATGACACCTCTATACATTTTCAGACTGTCTGTGGAGATCGTATCGTCACAAATCATAGTTTAAGATCCTCTAGTGCTCTTCTGGCACATTATACAGTAAATCATAAATGATCTTGTGGTATTTCTTTTAGCCGCTATGCTCCAGAAATTAGGAATGTCCAAATGAAGCAAAAGAGGCTTCCAGCATTCATATTTTTAAAAGGTGTGTTAAGACAAATCTTTTTAAAGTTGCTTTTCAATATAACAATATGGTGTGAAGTTGTGTGTAAGTCTGTTTTATGTTTTATTTTACCTTCTGATTCTTATAGTTATTTTATTTCTCGTATTTTATATTGATATTGAGGTCAAACTGTATTGCCAATTTATTTATTTTACATTTATTTGTCTTTTATTCTTGTTTTTGAGTATTTTTATATTGACATTGTGTGAAATTGTATTATTTGTTTTTATGCTTGTGAAGCTGTTTGAGTTTCATTCCATGTGTGAAAAGTGCTATACAAATAAATGTTTATTATTATTATTATTATTATTATTATTATTAAATGAAGAGATAGACAAAATTGTTGGTACCTGATAATAGATGAACCCACAATTTTCTCTTGAATAACTTGAAAGTGACATCCATCGTTGTTTAATCCATATTTTTGATTCAACTGAATATTTTGAATAATAAAACAAATTAAAATGTTATTAGGTCATAAATGATGGACCCTTAACTGTTATATTTTGTTTACAGGCAGTTTCTGTGGCTCTCAGTGAGACTTCTGCTCATTTCAACAGGAAGTTGGGCTCGTTCTTCCTGAATAAACTGCTCCAGCTGTCTCAGGATTGAAGGATCTTTCTCTAAATGTTTCAGCTCTTTACAGATGTTTGATGGATTCAGTTCAGGCCACTTCAGAATAGTCCAGAGTTTTCATGATCAAGTTCCTCTGTGATTCACAGTGGGTATAATGTTTTTTTGTTTGTTTCTTTTTTTGTCTGTAAACATCGAGCTGATGTGACTTTCCTGAAAGCTCCAGTTTTGTCTCATTTGTCAGTTTTTTCTTGTCTGTTTTGTTTTTCTTAGTTCAATGTGCTGCTCTTTAAAGGATGATGATCATTTATTTTCATCATTTGTTCTTCAGTTTCTAATATCTTGTACTTTTGTTTTATAATGGTCCAATAATTGATTCATTTTCGATATTTCATGAAAAAAAAAAAACCCTTGTTTTAACTCAGTCAGCTGCAATTTTACATCAAGAAAATTTCAGCACTCAGCATCTGAATAAAGAGTATTAATTTCTATGAATGGATAAGTGACATTTTTTTGGACATTTATTTATTGCTGTGAAAATTGTGTAAGTTGAGCAGAATTCGTCCTGGAAACTCTTAACAAATGTTGCCAGACAATCAAGCTTTTTTAAGTCTGTTGAAATCTCTTCATGACCTGATAGAAACATCAGTCCAAATACAAACAGACACACATGAACCAACACACTGAATACAGAGACAAATGTGAAATGCGTAAATACAGGAGGAGCTCTGACATCACTGTAGTTCAGAGAGATTCAGAGAAAGTGAAACTAACTTGATCAACAACAATACGGACGCCTGAAACGATCAACCTCTTTAAACAACAGAATATTTATTGAGCCGTTCAAAGAGTCTTGTGGACACATCTGATCCTCACAGGTAATGATAGAAATATAAGAGAGATTGAGCTGAACAGGTTTCTAATGGAAGTGATCTGGTTTCCCTTACGAAAAAGAAGTTTATTCAAGTGTGCAATTAGTATACTTCTTTTAAACAAAAAATAAGAAAGTATACTTTCAGTCTACTCTTTATATACTTCTCAGAAATATACTTTATGTACTTCTGAGATATATACTCAAAATTGCACTAAAGTATACTTGACAAAAGTCTAAGTATATTTGGCCTATACGTGGACTTGTTTATGGACTCGATCTACTTTAAATAAAAAATAAAAAATTTTTTAACTTACTTATATTTAAGTGTTGATAAAAAGGATTCATGAAGCTAGAATAAAATGTTTTTAAAATGGAAAGAGTTAAAGTACAGTTCAAGGTATTTCAAGTAAACATAGAAGTATGCTTAAAGTGCAAAAATAATATATAAAAAGTAAACTATAAGTGTGATGTCATGTTCACTTAAAGAAAACTTAAAAGTATACTTGCACTAAACTAGCAGTTTACTGAGAGTATATTTCAAAGTGTACTTTCGTATACTAAAAATGTAGCTACTACTAGTATTAAAATAGTAAACTACTAGTATACTAGTATAAGTTCACTTTTAGTACAGATGCAGTACAAATGAGAAACGTAGCTGTGAACTAGTTAAAGTTTACTACTGTTACACTTATAGTACACTTAAACGTATACTTCAATTGGGCCAATTTAGTCCCAAGCGGTATTAAAATAGTACACTTACAAGTTTACTACTAGTACATTGATATTATACTTACTACATAAAGTATACTTAAAAAATATACTTGAACATTACTTTAGTATACCTGATCAAATGAACTTGAAGTATACTAGTTTTTCGTAAGGGTTAGTAGAGTTTATGTTGAACTGGAATGAGTTGAACTGAATCAGGTTAAAGCATGTCAAATACTCAACTACTTTAGTTGTTTACTGCACTGAAATGATATCAGAATTGTATTGCAAATGTCATTTGATTGGTTGTAAAGCAAAGTTTGGTGTTTCTGTCATTTTGTCACATGACAGAAAGATGAAAGAAATAGGAAGTAAATGAGCTGCAGACAGACTGAACACAAACCTGCTAAACTGCAGCTGAAAATCATTTTTACATAAAAATATACATATAAACCATATGCTCTGTACTTTAAAATTATTTAGTGTTAAATAATAATAGTAAATATCCCAAAAATCTGACTTTGGAAGTTTAATTTTAACCTCAGTAACCAAATGAGCACTCAATATTACAAGGAGCAAATCAGTGGTCATAATTTATACTGTGAAATACAGTGTCTTTTTTTTCTTGACAAGGCTTGAAGAGGGAAAAAAATAATGGCAGAATCTTCACCAACATCAACAAAAGAAAGAAAAACCAGGAGACGGAGTAGAGAAGAAGAACCTCCATGTAAGTCAGTAACCAGATGAATGACTTTCACTCTTTTCATATGGTAATATTTTTAAATATATATTCAGGAATGTACAGAAATGGATAATGAAATTATTTCATCTCAAATTAATATTTCTTATTTATTTATTCATCCATCATCTATTTATTTATTTGTTTATTTTGTTTCTTTGTTTATTCCTAACATTATTAAATTCAGTGTTCATGTCAAGTTTGTCCAGACTTTAGACTAGTAGTGTTGGTGATTTATCTTCTTCATTTCACTTTACAGATATGTCATCCTCCGGCGGTCCACTGGCTGAGGAGCTTCAGTGCTCGATATGTCTGGACGTGTTCACTGATCCAGTCAGCACTCCATGTGGACACAACTTCTGCAAGACCTGTCTGAATAAGTGCTGGGACAACAGCCAGACCTGCAACTGTCCACATTGTAAAGAAACATTCAAGATCAGACCTGATCTCAAGATCAATACCACACTCCGAGAGCTTGTAGATCACTATAAAAAGAAAAGTCCTGAGAAAAAACCTGAAGTTCTGAAAAAACCTGAAGTTCTGTGTGACGTCTGTGAGGAAAGAAAGCTGAAAGCCCTGAAGTCGTGTCTGGTGTGTCAGAGCTCTTACTGTGAAACTCACCTGGAGCCTCATTTGAGAGTGGCAGGTTTAAAGAAACACAAACTGATCAATCCTGTGAGGAATCTGGAGAACTATATATGTCAGAAACATGAGAGACCTCTGGAGCTGTTCTGTAGAGATGATCAGACAATCGTGTGTGTGTCCTGCACTGACGGAGATCACAAGAACCACAACACTGTTCCTGTAGAAGAGGAGAGTGAAGAGAAGAAGGTAGAAGTTACTGACAAAACTGATTTTAAAGGACTCTTATCATGAGGAATCACATTTCTTCATTTTGTAAAACAATAAAGTTTATGGAAACATTAAAGGTTTCCTCAGAAGACAGTAAATCTCTGTCATGATGAATGTGTCTGTGTTGTTCTCTGGCTATAGACTCAACTGATGAAGACACAGAAAGACGTGCAGCAGATGATCCAGGACAGAATCAAGAAGATTCAAGACGTCAAACACTCAGCAGAAGTCAGAAAAGTGAGTTCAATTATGTAATTCAGTTTTCTTAAATATTTATTAAATGAGTTAGTTCACTGTTTGTATCAATCTGACTGTATGCGTTTGTTCCAGACAGTCAGTCTGTGTTTTACAGTGTTTTACAGTGATTGTTTCTGCAGGTTACATCAATAGACCAGTAGGTGGCAACATGTGCTGTCTTTGAGTGTATCATCAATCTGAATTGATTTGGTTTAATACTTGTTTAAATGACAGACAGAAACAAACATGGAAACACTGTATGTGTTGCTCCCCAGATAGCAACACTGTGTCTGCCCAGATCCGGCCCACATCTGGCACATGCGGGATGATGATCTGGCCCACATGTGGCAGGAATGATGGCACTTGGGCGGACCGCTCCTGTTTGCCAGATCTGGACCACAAGCAGGCCATAGAAATGCCAAATGTCAGCCAAGAGCAAAGAACTGGACCTTATCTGATCCACAAAATCTCATGTATTATTTATAGAGTCATCTCAGCATTAAAAATCCTGTTATCAAGCAGAATCACTGAAGGAAAGAAGAAAAAAAGAGATGAGCAGAAACACAAGAACTACAACTGACTTCAGTCACAGCCTTAGAGGAAATCAACTAAAGATAAAAGACATTAAATCTCTGAAGATCTGATTAAACAACTCCACAAACAGCATTACCAGCTTCACTTATTACTAACCAGACTGACTTTATTTCTGTCACACGTCTACAGAAGCTCTTACTGAGAATTAACAGAAGTTTAACTCTCATGTTTGTTTCATTTAAGGTTACCATGATGGTGATTGATGTTTCCATTAGTTGGCCTCTTAACTTTATACATATATAACCGTCTTTTCTGACTGCTGTGATAGTGTGTTTATCAAACACATTGGCGGCGGCGGCAGCGGCGATAAAAATTGAAATGAGATCAGGTGTTGATGAATGAATTATGTTGTTTAGATGAAAAAAAAACAGTTTTGCGCTATTAACACACTAACATTACAAACAATGTGTTTCTGTGGCTTGAGCTGTATTACAGATATTTTTATTATTTTTTTTAAAAAAGGTACTTTGAGATGACACACTAAGACATCAAGAATCAGCACATGATTCTCAACTATGGTGACAATCAAAAGCATCATGTAGCCGCAATGCATGCTGGGTACTATAGTATAAAACTCCCAGAATGCATCAGAGCATTATGCAGCTGATCTGATTGTCTAAATATTTTGTTTATTCTCACCATCGTTGAGACATGCTGATTACTGATATCTGTGTTTGTCAAAGTAGTTTTCTATTTTGTGTTTTTATTTATTTTCATCTTCTAACTGATTTCTGCAATACATCTGAATTTCTTTTTGCAGTAACATTTATATTCAATTATTATGACTTCAGTGAAGCAGTCAATTTCATGATGATTACAAAATCATCAATAGTTAACAATGATCACATGATCATGCTTCAGTTTTCTTTGCTACTGCTAATGTGTTTGACAGAAACACTACCACAGCAGCCAGAGAAGACAAATATATATGTTAAAAGTTAAGAGGCCAACTAATGGAAACATCAATCACCATCATGGTAACCTGAAATGAAACAAACATGAGAGTTAAACTTCTGTTAATTCTCAATAAGAGCTTCTGTAGACGTGTGACAGAAATAAAGTCAGTCTGGTTAGTGATAAGTGAAGCTGGTAATGCTGTTTGTGGAGTTGTTTAATCAGATCTATCAGATCAGAGATTTCATGTCTTTTATCTTTAGTTGATTTCCTCTAAGGCTGTGACTGAAGTCAGTTGTAGTTCTTGTGTTTCTGCTCATCTCTGTTTCTGTTTCCCTCTTTCCTTCAGTGATTCTGCTTGATAACAGGATTGTTAATGCTGAGATGACTCTATAAATAATATATCAATATTTTGTGGATCAGATAAGGTCCAGTTCTTTGCTCTTGGCTGACATTTGGCATTTTTGTGGCCTGCTTGTGGTCCAGATCTGGCAAACAGGAGCGGTCCGCCCAAGTGCCATCATTCCTGCCACATGTGGGCCAGATCATCATCCCGCATGTGCCAGATGTGGGCCGGATCTGGGCCGACACAGTGTTGCTATCTGGGTCAGACATGTTCAACAATTGCTTCTGCTGCAGTTTTGTTTTGAAGTTGGAACAATGCAAAAATACACAAAGCTTTCAATACTGTGTCTATAATGTAATTTACTTAATAAAATTTGTGTTTAGTGAATTGCTGTATAAAAGTACTATTGCAATTATGATTGCATGATTTTTTTTAATCTGTTTTTACTTTAATAACTTAAAGTAATAGCAGCACGTAACACCTCTCCTCAACAAGACACATGATTTGAGGAATCATTCAGTGCAAACTACAGGATGAAGTTATTTTGAAAATCCTCTAAAAACACTGAAGCAGAGCAATAAAAACACTGATTCTTATCTTATCAAATGCTGCTGATAATTAGTTGATCGTTCTGGTTGAACAGAGAAACACAGAGAAGGAGAAAGCAGCCCGTGTCGAGCTCTTCACCGATCTGATCCGCTCCATTGAGAGATGTCAGACTGAACTGCTGGAGATGATGGAGGAGCAGCAGAAAGCAGCAGAGAAACAGGAGGAAGAGCTCATTGAAGAGCTGGAGCAGGAGATCACTGAGCTAAAGATGAGAAACACTGAGCTGGAGCAACTCTCACACACTGAAGATCACCTCCACCTCCTACAGGTCAGTCAACATCTCTCTGATCAATGATAATGCAGTATATGACACCATAACACTCCCCATGCTGAAGGATTTCTCCTCTCTCCTGCTGTAGATTTACTCATCCCTGTATAGATCTAGAAACACCAGGAACTGGTCTGAGATCAGTGTGAAGACTGATGAGAGTCTGGAGACTCTGAGGAGAGCTCTGACTCGACTGCAGGACACTCTACAGGAGAAACTAACACAAACTGGTACGACAATATCAAATACACTGTACAGATACATATATTTATTATCCATATTCTCACAGTGTAAAAACATTGTGGAGTAAAGAGGACATGGACCATGTGCAGACAGACTTCAGCTTTTCAGCTTTCAAATTTTGTATGTTTTATTACGAAATTCAAACAATAAATACAGTTTTGGCGCTCTTAAAATGGCGACATATTGCTGTAGTTCAAGCGGCACGTGAACCGATCATCTCTTCCTCTTTAGTTACAGCACAAAATAAACACGAATGAACATCAGATGTTGAAAGAACCAGTACAACTTACTGAAATGATCATGTCTCGTGTAATTGGTCAGTGAGTGTTTCAACAGTTTCAAAAATGCACTATATTATTAATTATATTTTTATTCTAATACCAGTAAAAGCTTTTATTATAACTTCATTATTTTAAAAATGTCCTGAAATGTAATGTTATACAAATCAGTTGTTAATTAACCTTTAATAATGTAACATTACTAGCTGACAGGCTTCCCTGTATAACGTTAGTTGAGAAAGATTTTTTTTTCCTTTAGAAAAAAATATATTCATGTATATACCCAAATGAATTAATATTAAATCAAGATTGAAATCAAATCTTGAAATTTGTGTCAATATCACTCCCTCCCTCCAATTCTAACTCAAAAGTTGTCTGCCCTGTTTTTATATAGTAAAAAGAATCAGGGATGAAGAATGAGTCTGATTCAAGCTGAAATAAGAATGTGATCATGTGTGTAAAAACAGTGAAAAACAATAAATGAGTGAGATACGAGAGTTACAAAGTTACTCAAGTGTTCCTCTGTGTTGTCTGAGGATAAACATTGTATTTCAGAGTCATTAAGACACTTTAAATCACAGTATTCATACTAGGGTAAGCGAAACTCTAATGGACTTCTTTAAATAGATAATCAACTGAAACAAATTAGACATCAAAACTTGTAAATTACAGTTTCGTATGAAATTTAATGAATTTAAATAACCTTTACAATAAATGAGAGACGAGAGTTAGTAGTTACTCAATCGTTGCTCTGTGTTGTCTGAGGATGAGCTGCAGTTGTCATGGTAACACCCAGAATTTATAAAAATGCAGCTGAAAACTCATAATACATTAAAGTGAATAAAAAAATAGAAATATACATATGTAGATTAAAAATAAAATATATACAAATAATTTAATATTTTGTGACTCTAACTCGATGGTCACATTATCATCATCAGCTCACAGTTCTTCTTGAAGAGAGACGGTCATTTTCAGCTCTAATTTCAGAAAACAATATAAAACATTAATATTCTCTCAGACAATCAAATGAATAAACATAATGTGTTTAAGAGGCAGATTTGATCTTCATGAGAAGAGGGATGTGTGTGAAATATCAGGCCTGAAGCTCCAAAAACGTAACAGTGCTAAAAAACACACATTGATCAGATAAAACATGATGTTGTACACGATTCTTTAAATATAACCTTAAATCTTGTCTATAATTCCACACATAAACATGTCAAAGATCTGACGATGTTTTATTGTCATGTGACTCTACAGATCTGAAGAGGATGCAGCAGTATGAAGGTACAGTGTGTGTCTGAACTACACTAGATTACATTCATATACTCACAGCTTCATTACTGACCTACAGGATGATTAAACACTGATTAAATATTGAAACATCATCAAAAAATATCTGTATTGTGATTCATATTCTGTGTTTTCTCAGTGGATGTGACTCTGGATCCTGATACAGCTCATCCTTCTCTCATCCTGTCTGATGATGGAAAACAAGTGACATGTGGAGACAAAAGACAGAAACTCCCAGACAAACCAGAGAGATTTGATTACTGTCCCTGTGTTCTGGGAAAGGAGGGATTCTCCTCAGGGAGATTTTATTTTGAGGTGCAGGTGAAGGAAAAGACTAAATGGCTTTTAGGAGTGGCCAGAGAATCCATTAACAGGAAGGGAAATATCACACTGAGACCCAGTAATGGATTCTGGACTGTGATTATGAGGAATGGGAATGAATATAAAGCCTGTGCTGGTCCTCCTGTCTCTCTGTGTCTGAGAGTGAAGCCGCAGTGGGTCGGTGTGTTTGTGGATTATGAGGAGGGTCTGGTCTCCTTTTATGATGTGGAGTCCAGCTCTCATATCTACTCTTTCACTGGTCAGTCTTTCACTGGGAAACTCTATCCATATTTTAGTCCAGAATTTAATGATGGAGGTAAAAACTCAACTCCACTGATCATCACACCTGTCAAATACAGTAAATGAATGTATACCCCTAATATGAAATACTTGATGATAATAATGCTTCATGTAATAATGTTTAAAAACATTAAAAATGTGTGTATTCTTACTCAGGAAGATAATCATTTGTTGTAGCTGTTTTACATCAAAGTGATATAGCATCTGAATAAAGACATGATTTTGTACTTTTAATTGATTAATTGTTGTTTTTGTTTTATTGTGACTAATATTAACCTACATGATTACCTCAACAATTAATTGAGTTTAACTTAAAGGTGCCCTAGAACCCTTTTTCACAAGATGTAATATAAGTCTAAGGTGTCCCCTGAATGTATCAGTGAAGTTTCAGCTTAAAATACCCCATAGATTTTTTATTATTAGATTTTTTATTATTACATTTTTTATCTGCCTATTTTGGGGCATAATTAAATATGTGAGCGCGACCCCTTTAAATGCACATGCTCCCCGCCCCCAAGCTTGCAACTCTATAATACATTGCATAAACAAAGTTCACACAGCTAATATAACCCTCAAAATGGATCTTTACAAAGTGTTCGTCATGCAGCATACCCGATTATATTTATTTGGATGTTTATTTGATTCTGAATGAGTTTGATAGTGCTCCATGGCTAACATTACACACTGTTGGAGAGATTTATAAAGAATGAAGTTGTGTTTATGAATTATACAGACTGCAAGCATTTAAAAATGAAAATAACGACAAGACTCCGGTCTCCGGGAATACAGTAAGAAACGCTGGTAACTTTAACCTCATTTAACAGTACATTAGCAACATGCTAACGAAACATTTAGAAAGACGGTTTACAAATATCACTAAAAATATCATGTTATCATGGATCATGTCAGTTATTATTGCTCCATCTGCTCCATTTTTCGCTATTGTCCTTGCTTGCTTACCTGCATAAAGTCTGTTGATTCGGCTGTGCAGCTCCAGACGTTAATTGTATAATGCCTTGAACATGGGCCGTTGTTACAATATATTCAGTTCCTGAAATATTCTGTTCCACTGGGTGGCGCCACCCGCTTCGAATGTTATCACTCGATTGAATGGGCGTTATCAGTGGTTATCAGCTCATAGATATGGGCCAGAAGGGGCCTGCTGCGCCTACTGGTAGGCTCAGATGGCTGTTATCATCCATCTACATGGTTAATCACCGATACAAATACAAGAGACGATTCCAGATCCAATCAGATCGGAAGTTCACTGGATGACGCGGCATCGTTGCGGTATTTCCCGCCGGTTGATATTTTTCAGGTAAGACATGATAAAACCGAGCATTTAAACTGTAATTAATTAGTCAATAATCGAAAACAATACAGAAAATGTGTTTTAAGGTGGCGTACATGAGATAACCGTGTTGCAATTGTGTTTGTTATATACGTTATTAGCCTATCCTTACGTTACTTGCTTTATGTGAGCATTAACGTTGCTAATTAGCATGTTTTTACGTGTCTGAAATGTCTAATGAGGAAATTTAGTTTAATAGTTAAAACCAAAGTTAGCCTGTGTAAAAATTACTTTTTCAAAACTGTAAAACAATAAGGATTATTGCATATTGTATCTGATCGTTAACGTTTCACTGAAGCTATATCATACTCATACTGAGTTAAATATTCAAACCCAAGACGTATTTTATGGCTGTTTGGAAAGCTTGGGATCTTGAATAGAATGTAAGATAAAGTTCTGTGGGTTTGAACAAAGCTTGGCTGCATTTGATCCCACATGAGGAACCTTGGGGAACTGCGTTAATTTTAATCAGGCTGCTGCTCTATTAGCACACCTGTCACCTGTCTGTCTGTCCATCCATCCATCCATCCGTCCATCCATCCATTCGTCTGTCTGTCAGTCTGTCTTCTCAGGCACCAAATACATATCCCTCATCTGCATCCCATGTTCACTGATGTGTTTCTGTCTTTTAGGCTGTGATAAGAAGTACAGGTTGCACTTTGGTTTATGTAATAATTGCCAAATATTTTTATTTCAGATATGGGAAAAGCACGTTTGAGGAGTGTAAAGATTAAGGTGGTGAGGAGGTGTATCACTGGCCCTGCAAAGGTTTCGTACCTTAGTCATTGTCTTCCCCAGCCCAACTCCAAACAGACTTCCAAACCTTGCATGTCTATTACACCTCAACAGGCTGAACATGATGATGTGGCACCGAGTTCATGTTCTGAGACTGCATACAGTAAGGCAAAGAAGAGAGAGCTTCATGCCTGGGATGCAGTCAAGGATGACATGCTTAAAGTGTCTTTTGAATGTTCAGCACCATTCACTACCCAGTGTGTTGTCTGCCTAGAACAGGCTGATTATAGGTGCATTGAGTGCAGCACCACTGCAGTGTTTTGTGGGGCTTGTCTGAAGAAGACTCACAGAAATTCACTGCATCTTCCTGATAAGTGGAATGTAAGAACAATCCGCTTGTTAAGTCGTGACGTAAGGAACGCCGTTACTGGGTCTAAGCCTTGACACATTTCACTTGAGAATGCCATCTCCACAGATGTTTATGAGCACTATTTATTCATAATAAACATTTAACATTTTAAAGTTAAACATTTAATATACTTACAGTCTACAAAACAGTCTCCATGCTCACAGCATCACAGACATTAATATTTTAACGATTTATAAAAGATGAATCACTGTCTGGCCATCTGGGATTTTGGTATGGAGATAAAGGTTATTTTTATCATTTTTTGATAGTATTACATCACATCGTGTGTGTATATTAGCACCATTTGTTGTTTTCTTGTGGTATGAGATTGGACCCGTTTGGACCCGGAAGCGTTATTCACGTGACGTCAGACTTAACAACCGAATAGCATGCAGTCACACATACAAACATCAAACTCACAGTAATTTCAACAGATTCACTAGATTCTTCAAATTGTTTTAGCACCATGTAGTATCAACTGTTAGTGTCTCTAGTTTGTTGTTTTAAAAACATTGTTAGAGCTATCAATCTTTCTTACAGAATGCCTACTATGAGCCATCCTCCCTGGGGTTATTCCTATATTTACCTGAAGGCCATGGCACCCATGCTGTGTATACAAAGGACATGAAGGTCATTGTCAGTACAGGTGTGTTTTTTGACATGATACAAAGGTTAAGGAATCTAATTGTATTACATGTGGAATAATGATTTTCTATAAGGAATTAATCAAATTTGTGATACATTTTTGAAAATTCTAATCTGTGCCTGTTTCCTGATTCCAAAAATAACAAACATTAAGTTATTAAAGAGGGTATGCATGTAACGTCACGTTTATATAAAGTGTTCACAGGCAGATTTGCTTTATGTACTTTTCTGTCGTCGAAATCAGGCACATGTAAATGTCAGGAAACATGACTCCTGGCTGCATGTCAATATCCATGGATTAGGTTTATTTGACAAGTTGTAAGGAACACTTTCCAGCCCAACCTTTAGAGTAATCGTTTGTTTTACTCGCATTTTCACAGTTTCCCCTATTAAATCCAGTCATGCAGCAGGTTCTTTTGCCACTCAGTCCAGCTGAGGGAGCGCGTTCTGGTGGGAAAGTGACTTCAATGCATACCCTCTATAGGTGACACACTCAAGTGATTTAGTCTATGCTGATATGGTAGTCTCTATATTAGTACTTGTTTACTATACTAGTACTTGGTTATGTTTTTATTTTATTTCCCTCTTTTTATTTTGCAGGACGGCTCTGCACCGTCACAGTCAATATGTGTGCGTGTGAACCAGAAACCTGCACTCTGCTAAGGTATGGGCTCTGGCCAGCATCAGCCGACAAGCCCCAGACAGCCTTCTCCATCCCTCTGCTAGAGCTTTTTGTTTGTCTGTCACTGGAGTGTCAGGTTTCTGTTGAGGGTTTTTGCAACACCCTGCGCTGGAAAAATAACCTCACACTTGCAGAGGTAAGTCAGTTTGCAGTGGTTCTTTCATGGAATACTGTCGAGTCCATATAGATGTGAAAATTACACCTTCTGTACACTACACTACTGTACACTACTTCTCCTTTCTTTCTTGATTGTACTACATCATTAATTATCACAACTAAAAGTAAATATTTATGGAACCATCTAGGAGTGTACAGATGAATGCAAAAGTATTCTGGATATTTTTCAATAAAATAACAACTTCTGAGTGAACCACCATCACCAGATGTTAGTATATGAAACAGTTTGTTTTCACTGACTGCTACTTATATACCTTAGGTTAACACACTCTACAGAGCCCTGGTGGGAGAATCCATATCCCATTTTAGGCATCACCACTTCCGACAAAGAAGTTTGGTAGATATTTGCCCTCAATTAGATGATGGGACCATATGCCCAGCATGTCCAAAGGTTGGTTCTAGTTCCAGCATGGTTCTTATTTGATTAACCTGATTGCATTTTCCATGACCTGATGGCATTGAATTGATAACTGCAAAATTTGTTAATTTTTGTATAAAGTATTATAATAAGATAGTAATAGTATAAATGTATAAACCTGGTGCAGATACAAAACCAGGATTACTATGTGTTTGTTTTCCAGGCGGATGGAGATATGATTGTGACATTGGATGCCAACTTTGGCCTTGTGAGGAAGCAAAGCTCAGGTACAAGTGTGGTTGAGCCATTACATGGAACCCGCATGTTTGTTGATGAAAAGGATGTAGAAGAATACCTGCTATCACATCTTGACAGCTCAAAGCCTCACGAGGTTAGTCATAGTTGTAGAATTTATATAAATAATAAATATTTATTTAAAAAGATCATCATTCCTCCCATAAATCGCATAAATGTTTTCCTTAAATCTTTAGGACTGCAGTAACTTCAAGGCTGGCAACATGCTGAGGTCACAAAAACAAGCAAAGAAACTTGATGTTACAGGAGTGTTTGGAGCTTCTTGTCGTCATGAAATGCCCCTAATGTTTGTCAACATGAGCCAAGGAGAACGGCGAGTCTATGCCACAGTAGTGACATCTCTGACTATTGACCCAGTGTTCCAGAATGATAATTCCCCTGTTTGATCCTACCGATTTATAAATTGCTTAGAATAGCATGACCCTAACATAAGCTGTATTTTATATGGTATTTTGGCAATGTATATGGGAGAGTATTCATTTTTACTTTTCCTCAGTATAAAGTGTCATTATTAATTTTTTTGTGTTGAAATAGATTAGCCTATCCCCTGTATGTCATCGATGAGCTACTTCGAAGATGTGAGGACAAGAACATACACCTGCGAGTAGTCTATGACATTGCCTGTGTTGTTGCCTCACATTTGCATGTAAGTACAATTTTTTTTTTTCTGTTTAAAACTGAATTATTGTTTTGAGAAAAGACCATGACACATTAACTCAAAAATTATGCCATACTGTGTTCAATCAGAAATCAGGGGAGGGCATACCACACAACATCTCCTTGGCTGTACCAGCATTTCACGTTTATGGACACAAATTGCCCTGCCAGGTGATTCATTGACTTTATAGAGACATCAGGACCTGTCACACATCATTCACTCCCTGTTTGGTCTCCATTTTCCTGTCTATCAACTGCACAGCTGAAATTAAGTAGATATGCCTAAAAGTAATCTTTAAAGAGGGGTATCACACATTAGTTTCTCATGCCAATCTCATTTTAATCTTGAGTACATATGCAGGTACATCTCAATAAATTAGAATGTCGTGGAAAAGTTCATTTATTTCAGTAATTCAACTCAAATTGTGGAACTCGTGTATTAAATAAATTCAGTGCACACAGACTGAAGTAGTTTAAGTCTTTGGTTCTTTTAATTGTGATGATTTTGGCTCACATTTAACAAAAAACACTATTCATTATCTCAATAAATTAGAATACTTTATAAGATCAATAAAAAAGGATATTTTAAACAGAAATGTCAGGCTTCTGAAAAGTATGTTAATTTCTATGCACTCAATGGTTGGGCATGCAGTAATCCGAAAAAAGCCGAGCTCCTGGAGGCGTTCCTGCTGTCAGTGCTGTGGGCAGAGCTAAAGAGTCGCATCTAAAGGCTGAATACTTCATCAAAGATGTCATATTTAAGAAAAGTAACCGTAATTAAATTGACTGATATTCATTGTAAAATACTGAAATTTCTTTCTGATGGGCGTGATCTTGCTCTGGGTGATGTGTGTGTGTGTGCACGCTTATCAGGGAGAAGTGCCTATAGAAGGAATTCCACCCTTTATGACATGGTACATTCATACCATGTCATAAAACATTCAGCGAAAACATTGGGCGAAACATGTCCACAACCTGAAGTTGTATATTTGGCACAGAAATACTCCGTCATATGACCAACTCGTGTTTTGGCCATGTTTAGGATGAGAATGCAAATCTTTTACAATGTAAATTAGTCAGAAAGCATGAAAAAGCATTACACCCCCTCTTTAATGTAACATTTTTCCCACCTGGTGTTTGCCTAAACTTGTTTCAGAGATGCACTGTTTAGAACCATACAGTGCAAACCGCTTATCTCACATCTGTCTGGGTCAAAATAATCACTGTAAGCAGATGATTGTTATAACCAATTTTTTTTTCTTTTTCTTTTTAATTTATGCAGATTACTATGTAATGTGTATAATTATTACATGGATATAATGTAATAAAATGAACAGCTTTGCTATTTTTACTGATTTAAAGATAAAATAATATAAGCTGCGCCAAAGCCCTCTCCTGCTCCAAGCCCTGTCTAAATGGTCAGGGTGAAAGCATTATTGGTGCATTCAAGTTATGGTGGATTTACGAGCTGAATGCACATGAACGCCACCACAATGTCGTAAATACCAGTGGGAATCTCTGGATTTGCCTTAAGCTCCGATCTGTACGAGTTGGGGGCGTGTCAGTGAGAAGCATGGCGAAATACCACAATGCTTAAGTATTTAGCAGTGACATTGTCAGGCTTTTCTATTTACAATGAAGTAAGCTGATTCCCAGAAAAAAATACGATAGCATCTTGATATAAAAATGTAACATGTAACAATAAAGTTTACAATGGCTTCATAAATTAATTAAAAACATAAAAAAGCAACATACAACCATTGCACATTCTTTGCTCTACATTTTACACAAGTGTTGTTATTTTGTGTAATTAATTTAGAGAAGGCACACCGCCATCATACTCATTCAATGTGAGATTCTATGGGATGTTATATTTGACCATTAGTTTGTGTTATCAACTTGTTAAATGTAGTTTATTAGAGTGCTGTAAACGGGTGAATAGTGCATTGCATGAGATGGCGGCAAAGTGTGTGACATCATACTCTGACGAAAGTGACTTGAACGCACCTACCGTCGTACACACCACTTCCCACCTCGTAAATATGAACTTCCCAGGAGGACTTGAACGCACCAATACACTCCACTCACATAACATACAGTAGGCCTACCTGCTGCTGTGAGAGAGCGGGGACGATAATTATGCACTTTGATAGTATTACACCACATCGTGTGTGTATATTAGCGCCATTTGTTGTTTTCTTGTGGTATGAGATTGGACCCGTTTGGACCCGGAAGCGTTGCCGTGTGACGTCAGACTTAACAACCGAATAGCATGCAGTCACACATACAAACATCAAACTCACAGTAATTTCAACAGATTCACTAGATTCTTCAAATTGTTTTAGCACTATGTAGTATCAACTGTTAGTGTCTGGAGTTTGTTGTTTTAAAAACATTGTTAGAGCTATCAATCTTTCTTACAGAATGCCTACTATGAGCCATCCTCCCTGGGGTTATTCCTATATTTACCTGAAGGCCATGGCACCCATGCTGTGTATACAAAGGACATGAAGGTCATTGTCAGTACAGGTGTGTCATTTTACATGATACAAAGTCTTAATGTATTTAATTTTCTTGACAGGTTAAGGAATCTAATTGTATTACATGTGGAATAATGATTTTCTATAAGGAATTAATCAAATTTGTGATACATTTTTGAAAATTCTAATCTGTGCCTGTTTGCTGATTCCAAAAATAACAAACATTAAGTTATTAAAGAGGGTATGCACGTAACGTCACGTGTATTTATATAAAGTGTTCACAGGCAGATTTGCTTTATGTACTTTTCCGTCGTCGAAATCAGCCACATATAAATGTCAGGAAACAGGACTTCTGGCTGCATGTCAATATCCATGGATTAGGTTTAATTGACAAGTTGTAAGGAACACTTTCGAGCCCAACCTTTAAAGTAATTGTTTGTTTTACTCGCGTTTTCACAGTTTCCTCTATTAAATCCAGTCATGCAGCAGGTTCTTTTGCCACTCAGTCCAGCTGAGGGAGCGTGTTCCGGCGGAAAAGTGACATCGATGCATACCCTCTATAGGTGACTCACTCAAGTGATTTAGTCTATGCTGATATGGTAGTCTCTATATTAGTACTTGGTTATGTTTTTATTTTATTTCCCTCTTTTTATTTGGCAGGACGGCTCTGCACCGTCACAGTCAATATGTGTGCGTGTGAACCAGAAACCTGCACTCTGCTAAGGTATGGGCTCTGGCCAGCATCAGCCGACAAGCCCCAGACAGCCTTCTCCATCCCTCTGCTAGAGCTTTGTGTTTGTCTGTCACTGGAGTGTCAGGTTTCTGTTGAGGGTTTTTGCAACACCCTGCGCTGGAAAAATAACCTCACACTTGCAGAGGTAAGTTAGTTTGCAGTGGTTCTTTCATGGAATACTGTCGAGTCCATATAGACGTGAAAATTACACCTTCTTTATTGATTGTACTACATCATTAATTATCACAACTAAAAGTAAATATTTATGGAACCATCTAGGAGTGTACAGTTGAATGCAAAATTATTCTGGATATTTTTCAATAAAATAACAACTTCTGAGTGAACCACCATCACCAGATGTTAGTATATGAAACAGTTTGTTTTCACTGACTGCTACTTATATAGCTAAGGTTAACACACTCTACAGAGCCCTGCTGGGAGAATCCATATCCCATTTTAGGCATCACCACTTCCGACAAAGAAGTTTGGTAGATATTTGCCTGCAATTAGATGATGGGACCATATGCCCAGCATGTCCAAAGGTTGGTTCTAGTTCCAGCGTGGTTCTTATTTGATTAACCTGATGGCATTGCAAAATTTGTTAATTTTTGTATAAAGTATTATAATAAAATAGTAATAGTATAAATGTATAAACCTGGTGCAGATACAAAACCAGGATTACTATGTGTTTGTTTTCCAGGCAGATGGAGATATGATTGTGACATTGCATGCCAACTTTGGCCTTGTGAGGAAGCAAAGGTCAGGTACAAGTGTGGTTGAGCCATTACATGGAACCCGCATGTTTGTTGATGAAAAGGATGTAGAAGAATACCTGCTGTCACATCTTGACAGCTCAAAGCCTCACGAGGTTAGTCATAGTTGTAGAATTTATATAAATAATAAATATTTATTTAAAAAGATCATCATTCCTCCCATAAATCTATGTTTTCCTTAAATCTTTAGGACTGCAGTAACTTCAAGGCTGGCAACGTGCTGAGGTCACAAAAACAAGCAAAGAAACTTGATGTTACAGGAGTGTTTGGAGCTTCTTGTCGTCATGAAATGCCCCTAATGTTTGTCAACATGAGCCAAGGAGAACGGCGAGTCTATGCCACAGTAGTGACGTCTCTGACTATTGACCCAGTGTTCCAGAATGATTTGATTCTACCGATTCATAAATTGCTCAGAATAGCATGACCCTAACATAAGCTATATTTGATATGGTATTTTGGCAATGTATATGGGAGAGTATTTGTATAAATAATTTTTATTTTTCCTCGGTATAAAGTGTCATCATTCATATTTTTGTGTTGAAATAGATTAGCCTATCCCCTGTATGTCATCGATGAGCTACTTCGAAGATGTGAGGACAAGAACATACACCTGCGAGTAGTCTATGACATTGCCTGTGTTGTTGCCTCACATTTGCATGTAAGTACAATTTTTTTTTTTTCTGTGTAAAACTGAATTATTGTTTTGAGAAAAGACCATGACACATTAACTCAAAATTATGCCATACTGTGTTCAATCAGAAATCAGGGGAGGGCATACCACACAACATCTCCTTGGCTGTAACAGCATTTCATGTTTATGGACACAAATTGCCCTGCCAGGTGATTCATTGACTTTATAGAGACATCAGGACCTGTCACACATCATTCACTCCCTGTTTGGTCTCCATTTTCAACTGCACAGCTGAAATGAAGTAGATATGCCTAAAAGTAATCTTTAAAGGGGGGTATCACACACAGTTTCTCATGTTTCTCATGCCAATCTCATGTTAATCTTGAGTACATATGCAGGTGCATCTCAATAAATTAGAATGTTGTGGAAAAGTTAATTTATTTCAGTAATTCAACTCAAATTGTGGAACTCGTGTATTAAATAAATTCAATGCACACAGACTGAAGTACTTTAAGTATTTGGTTCTTTTAATTGTGATGATTTTAGCTCACATTCAACAAAAAACACTAATTCATTATCTCAATAAATTAGAATACTTTATAAGATCAATAAAAAAGGATATTTTAAACAGAAATGTCAGGCTTCTGAAAAGTATGTTAATTTCTATGCACTCAATGGTTGGGCCTCCTTTTGCATGAATTACAGCCATGCAGTAATCCGAAAAAAACTGAGCTCCTGGAAGCGTTCCTGCTGTCAGTGCCGTGGGCAGAGCTAAAGAGTCGCATCTAAAGGCTGAATACTTCATCAAGGATGTCATATTTAAGAAAAGTAACTGTAATTAAATTGACTGATATTCATTGTGAGGTGTAAAATACTGAAATTTCTTTCTGATGGGCGTGATCTTGCTCTGGGTGAAGTGTGTGTGTGCACGCTTATCAGGGAGAAGTGTCATAAAAATTCATACCATGTCATAAAACATTCGGCGAAAACATTGGGCAAAACATGTCCACAACCTGAAGTTGTATATTTGGCACAGAAATACTCCGTCATATGACCAACTCGTGTTTTGGCCATGTTTAGGATGAGAATGCAAATCTTTTACAATGTGAATTAGTCAGAAAGCATGAAAAACCATTACACCCCCCTTTAATGTAACATTTTTCCCACCTGGTGTTTGCCTAAACTTGTTTCAGAGATGCGCTGTTTAGAACCATACAGTGCAAACCGCTTATCTCACATCTGTCTGGGTCAAAATAATCACTGTAAGCAGATGATTGTTATAACCAAATTTGTTTTCTTTTTCTTTATTTTTTATGCAGATTACTATGTAATTTGTATAATTATTACATGAATATAAATGAATAAAAATGAACAGCTTTGCTATTTTTACTGATTTAAAAATAAAATAATATAAGCTGCGCCAAAGCCCTCTCCTGCTCCAAGCCCTGTCTAAATGGTCAGGGTGAAAGCATTATTGGTGCATTCAAGTCATGTCGGAAAGATTGTATTTACGAGCTGAACGCACATGAACGCCACCACAATGTCGTAAATACGAGTGGGAAGCTCGTGTTTGTCTTTAACCCCCGATCTGTACGAGTAGGGGGCGTGTCAGTGAGAAACTGGCAAAATACCACAATACTTAGGGATTTAACAGTGACATTGTCAGGCTTTTCTATTTACAGCAAAGTAAGTTGATTCCCAGCAAAAAATACGATAGCATCATGATATAAATATGTAACAATAAAGTTTACAATGGCTTCATAAATTAATTAAAAACATAAAAAAGCAACATACAACCAATGCACATTCTTTGCTCTACATTTTCAAAAAGTAGAAGTGTTGTTATTTTGTGTAATTAATTTAGAGAAGGCACTCTGCCATCATACTCATTCAATGTGAGAAAGTATTCTATGGGATGTTACATTTGACAATTAGTTTGTGTTATCAACTTGTTAAATGTAGTTTATTAGAGTGCTGTAAACAGGGAACAGTGCATTGCATGAGATGGCGGCAAAGTGTGTGACATCATACTCCGACGAAAGTGACTTGAACGCACCTACCGTCTTACACATGACTTCCCACCTCGTAAATACGAACTTCCAAGGAGGACTTGAACGCACCAATACACTCCACTCACATAACATACAGTAGGCCTACCTGCTGCTGTGAGAGAGCGGGGATGATAATTATGCACCATAAAAGTCCCAAAAAAGCCAGCAGAGCAGGAATGGGTGGGCAAAATAACTCAGTAGACCAAAGCAGTGTGGGTAGAGGAAAACATCACATGACACATAGCAAGCATATGTACACACACACACAAACACACACAATATGAACATGGTAAGCAGGACTACTTGATTACTATAAACAAATTATTTGGTTAATTATTATGTGGTTGATCACTGTAACCATGATCACTATAAGCAGTTTCCACTGTAGTAGGATCATGCTCAGTGTCAGTGTCTGTGATATTCTACCACTTTGCTTTAATCACAGATCAAGTACAGCACCAGGCGGCTCAATGGGTTTGGGCTCACAGACGGGGAAGGAATGGAAAGGCTGTGGTCTTTCCTCCGAAGATTTGCCAGAGTCACAAAGGAGATGACTCCATCTCACCGCCTTGACCTGTTGACTGATGCCCTTTTGCATTATGGACGGAGGAAATCAACTGATCTAGGTTTGTCCACAGCTGATCACACACAGATAGCATAAGTCAGCATAAGTAAATTAAAGATGCCGCTCCTGCAAAGACTAGACAAAGCAGAGAAAATATTGATTCTCGCTCAAGAAGACATTCATCTGTCATCAGGGAAGCACCAGGTAAACAAAGCACTAAGAAACAAGTGCATTTTGCACGGAGTATGTAGCATTGATGTTTCCTGTTTTTTTTTTTGTTTTTTTTGTTTTTTTGTCAAGTGTTGGTTTCTGAGGGAGACATGGAGAAATGGAAGAAAAGGGAGATGGAGCTAGCCCAGCAGAAACAGAAACCAGTAAGTAAGCATATTACTATATGGTAATTACAGCCATCTTTATTAGAGCAGTGTGTCTTTATCTGTTCTACACTTCTGTAGATGGAAAAGGGACTACATCATCAAGCTGATCAGTTCTACAAGTTCAAGTAAGAGTTCAATGTTTTTATGTAAGACTATATGGTAATTACAGCCATCTTTAAGTGCCCTACTTATGTGCTTCAACATGGAAGCCAAGGCGTGATTAGAGTAACAGCATAGTTTTGAAGGAAACCGTCACAGTAAAGTACCTCGGGATGACGTGTTTTTGTAGGCCAACCCAGAAGTTAGCGGCGCACAGGTTCCCTTGAACGAAAGCCTACGGTTTCCCCATAAACTTTTGGAAAATTGCAAAAAATAACCCTTTGTTAAACACAATTCCTTAATAATTCCTTACATTTATATAGCGCTTTTCTGGGTACTCAAAGCGCTTTACATACAGAAGGGGGAATCTGTAAGTGTCATAAACACAGAGCTTATGACACTTACACTTTTTGTCTATCAAGATAATCTTTACAAGTTAACACAACATTTATACATTTTGAAGCCTAAATAAAGTGGTCAGATATAAAAAGCTAACAGTAGGCTATAAACGGACTACAGCACACCATGGTCGCGGATCAACGTCACCACCACCAAGCTTTATTTAGAAAACAACTTTATTTAAAAACATGCTCGCTGATTATGGTCTGCGCTGTGTATGAATACTTATCCACTTTTTCATGAGAAATGCTGTCCAAATGTCCTGTTTGTCATGATGACGTCTAAAGTCCCCGCCAAAGGAAGTAGTCCCTTTTAGCAACTTGTTAGCAACCGCCGTTTTTACGACACAATAAAGGTTTAAAAAAAATCACAAGCGGGTTATAACTGGTGTGTTTTATGTCAGAGATCAAAATGGGAAAATATTTAGAGGCTTTGTTAACCACAGACCTTATTTCAGGCGATTTAGCAAAAACCCATTAAAAACACCCATTGACTTCGGGGCGATGGAACCGGAAGTCCTAAAATACTAACTCGCTTCCGGGTTTTGCCTACAAAAACATGTCATCCCTGAGGTACTCTATGGTTATAAATTAAGAGTTGCTGTAATACTGCAGTAATTTAGTATGGTGTGATTAGTAATCAATCACCACCAAGGCCTCCCTTCTAACATAAACAATGTTTGGTCAGGTGTACCACAGTAATTTTTACTTTGCTCAAAGGACACAAAGTTAGGGATTGGTACTGCTTGGTAGCTAAGGTGTGGTTATGAGTACTGAATTTTTGTGCTGTTTTTTTTTGAGAACACTCCCAACAGGGGCTTTTTTTTAGAATTAATAATGTATATTTATCTGATTGGTGATATTGCTGGGACAGCACAAGGAAGACACAATTGTAAACAAGAATAACTAACACAACTACTAAATGAATACCATAATGATAAAGGAATAAAGTGCATGATACATAGAATACAAGTGTTAAGTTGGGTGTGGCTATGGAAGAGTTACGCTATCTTATGAGTAAACTGTTTCTCTGAAAATAATAAGGTGGAGAACCTTATTATGCACCAAACAAATAAACGAACGATATTTGTTATTAACTAAAATCAGTATATTACATCTAATGGAAGTTAGGAAACTATATACTGATAATATACAACAATGCCAAGGTCTCTGGATAAGTAGATACGTTCCACTTGGTTGAGTCCGAACAGTGACGTCTTCCACTGTGTGTGGTGACAATGCAGTGGGGAGAGGAGCCAGAATCTGTTTCAACAGTCTTGAACACGAAGCTCTGTGTGCTGATCTCCTGGAGCACCAAAGGGTCCTAAAATCTGGAACACGCAGATGAGGCCCTGGTGTAGGTGCAGAAGGTCCTTAACAATCTGGAACACGCAGACGAAGGTGCCTTGAAGTGAAGGTTTGCTCTCCTGAGCTTAACCTTGTTGCAGATGTCGTTACTGTCTCGCTGGACAGAAACTCTGAACGTAGTGTTTGTTAATGTCTCTTTCCTCACAAGCTGGAGGCTCAGAACGTTCGTCTCTGTTGCTGCCTCACAAGCTGTAGACTAAGATCATGGATCTTGTTGTCTCTCTGGATGGACCAGAGGCTCAGAATGGTGTTGTGTCTGTTAATCTATCCCCGTACAGGACAGACTCAGAACAAGGAGTGTCTGTAGAAAGGGTACCTTTATCCCTTTCCGATGAGGAGGAGATTGCATTTTGGCGCTTCTCCATTCGAGTGCTGTGATTGGCTGCTGGCATCAGAGGGGACACACACAGTGTGGCCCACCCTTCTCTCCCTGTGGAACTCATTTGATAAAACACAAAGTTGGAAGTCTTTACAGTGTCTTAAAGTTTACCAATGCATTTCCACTTCCAAACCACCACCAAAATACCTTTGGCAATATTCCAAACAAATAGAGACTAAACATGATGGAAAAAGATTGAACTGTCATTCAATTGTACATTAACAGCTGTTTGTATCAGATGTTGCACTACAAATAGCTGTCACTGAGAATACTTATTTCTGTGAATAAGTATGAAATGGATGTGTAGTTTGCATCAGTTCTAAGGTTTTCAAACATAGTTTTGAATGGATTTGGATGGATCTTTGTGATCTCTCTGTTTCACCCATTCCTGAAGGTCCCGAGGAATGCAGTCAACCTGGAAGTAGCGTCTAGATGGTGAAGGGCAGTAACTGCCTGTGACCAATAGAAGCCTTGTCCTTCCCAGTTGTACAAGAGGTAAGAGAGGTCTGGATGTGCTTCATCTTTATCTGTGGCGTTGGAAGTTTGTTTGTGTTATCCACCAAGTAAATAATGGCAAACCTTTGTCTCTAGAGAGCCCGGCCGTAAACTGGGCCCTGGATTACTACACACAGTAATGCTTTCTGCTTGGTATACTGAATTTTTGTGCTGTTTTTTTTTTTTTTAAATGAGATCTGGGACTTGTGAGCCATACATGGAGTGTGAAACAGAGTAAGTAAGCAGTAATCTGTCTGTTACTGTTCTCAATGTGTAAATAACATTTAATAAGTTTATTTGCGACCATTGTAGAATTGAGGACTTTGCTAAAGGAGAAAAACACCGGATTTATTTTTGGTTTGTAGCTCAGAGGTCAGCTGTCTGCAAGGCTAGAACTGAATCAAGGGAGAGAGCAGTCCTCCTCCATCTGAAAAGAAAATTCCAGGTAAAGTGCTGTGGATAAGTAGATACATTAAAGTGGTTCACTGGTTTTGATTGTGTTTATGGGGCGCAGTCTTAATGCTTTGTTTTTTT
This sequence comes from Megalobrama amblycephala, assembly GCF_018812025.1. Classification (NCBI taxonomy): domain Eukaryota; kingdom Metazoa; phylum Chordata; class Actinopteri; order Cypriniformes; family Xenocyprididae; genus Megalobrama; species Megalobrama amblycephala. Next base: position 9,093,528 of record NC_063048.1, on the reverse strand, counting down.
TTAAAAAAACGCTGTATTTTTCATATATTTTACCTTTATTCTACACCTCTGTTTCCACTCTCATATGAACGGCTCGTTTGACTTCCTGCTTCTATGAAGCCACTCCCTCCGAAATACAGTGTGCTCAGATTGGTTAGCTGGCCCAGTGTATTGTGATTCGCTGAAGCGTCCAGAAATGCCATGCCCCTTACTATTCGTTGTTACATGTGCTTCAGTGGAAATGTAAATAATGGCGTCTCTATTTATTATATATATTATGAAGAGGGTAAAGCAGAATCTCTGCAATCACGGCTTTTAAAGGACGTTTATTTTTGGTTTGTATTTGATGAAAGTGTTTAGATGCTGTCACTGCTGTTTGATAGCTTTCAATATACAGTTTTATCCTGATTAAAGCTTTACTGTAGCCGAATACATGACTGAGTAGTCGCATTTTTGTAAAGGTAGCGTTTAATTTATAGCATGAACAACTGTTTGTCTATGAACATAGAAGTTTGTTGGTGTTTGGTTGAAGTGTGCACTATAATACAGCTAACTGGCCTAGAGAAGCAAAAACGCTTTAGTCTCTTGTTTACATCCTTGATGCAACCAAAAACAGCAACATAACTATAAGTTTAAAAGACATGTACAAACAATAAAAGCCTTTGTGTAAATCCAGCATTGAACACGTGTCGATTCTGGAATCTGTCTTCAGCGCCGCATCCAGTGTAGAAGATATCACAGATTATTATTATAATGGGCTCTATATCTTTTGACGCGTCGAATTGCGCCATTCGCGTCCGGTGTACACAACTCTTCCGCTTCCATTATGCCGCACGACATGGCCTCGCCCACTTTGTTGCGTGTTCCCGGGGGCGTGTTTTGCAGGTTTTATGATGTCACCAACCCGGGAAGAAGCTCGTTGTAGTACAAACCAGCCGTTTTAAGTCCAAACCGGTAGGCATTAAACTGCCATAACTTTAAAAGACAATATCTCCGTTTGCATTGAACTTTCAGAGCTGTAACTTTGCAGATACTGTTTATGCTCAAGCAGCAACATTACACACTAACTACTAAAAATGAAATCACAATGAACCACCCCTTTAAGACATTAAGATCCAACTTTGAAAAGGACCATAATACAAACTAAACAATTAATTTCTCTGCATGCATGTTTCCTAACTTTGCAACAGATGGGCAGGGCATTGCCATTAGACTGTCCAAGCAGGTAGCCAGCTCCAACAAGAGACTGAGACAGGTAATAAAAGAATACAACAGCATTCAGTGGCCACCGCAGATGAGCATCTTCCCTGCAACAATTGATTTTCAGGAAGCATATGATCCCTCTTGGCATGTCTACTTCTGCTTTGATGACACTGTAAGTGTAAACAGCACACTGCAATAAGGGGACATGTGTTAAGAGACGAGCAAACACGTTGAGTTTCCTTCAATCAGTGTATTGTTCTGTGATCTTCAAAAAACACATATACAAAACATGTAAATCACAGAATGCACATTAAAGTACATAGCAATTACATTTTGTTTCCACTGATAACTTATTTACTGCTGTAACAAATTAATAACAAATTAACTGCTGTAACCATTGTATACATCCTTTTATATGCAGCAAAACACTTTGTAAAAGGTTACGATTAATATGACAAGTGTAAGGCTTGATTTTCCTGCTAAACAAAAACTGAGATAAAGCGTCCTGCAATAAAGTAATAAAACTTTAATCTGGAAAGAAGATCTCAAAGAAGTAGCAATGGACAACGCCTTGCCCTAACCCCAAAAGGACAACGCCTCCCCCCACCACACACACACCTCCCCTTCCTCTGGCTCAAGTCACTGAAAGTTATTCAAAACATATAATGTAACTTGTGTATCTATTGTTTTTCCCTTTTCGTGTTTGGTATCATTTAATTTGTCTCAGTGCGATTGGTAAAATGGTCTCAATTTCACAGCAGTCACTAGTATCATGAAGAAGATTGTAAACTAAGGAAAATTCTGTCCTCTTTTGGGTGGTGCCTTTTGTGAAAACCCACTCCTCTCCCCCAAAACAGGTGTTGGTGTAGTAAATATTTATGATCCTTTCTGTTCTGGTCTGTATATAAGGTAAAGTGCAAAGCAGTCAGGGGGGACCTTCTGTAACCAGAACCCCCATACAGAGATGGGTGAATGTCTGAAGACATTCACGTATCACTGTGTGTATATGCATTTCTTTGAGTAATCGATGTTATGCATTTGGCATTTCTGAATTGGCTTCTAATTGTCTAATTGTAATGTAATTGGCATCATATATTTTTACTTGACAAATAAAAGATTATATTTGGTTGATTCTGTATTATTCTTAATCCATTATTTCTAGTAGATCATAGCGAAGGTATTACCTCAAATCTGTGTTCAGGATTGTTCATACGAAAGGTTTAATAGATGGAGCATGGGGCACGTCAATTAAATCCATTTCGATTTCTGACAATCACTGCCTTAAATAAGTTGCAGTTTTCGTAAATATATAAAAACTATGCTTTTTGTTACGAGTAAGCAGAGCGCGACCGACTTAAAGGTAGATATTTACCCTGCATCCAATGTTTAAGGTCAGACTGACGAGTTTGTGTCCGGGAAGAATGCTCAAATCGGCCGAAGTAACTCTTCTAAAGTGATACCGGGACTGCAGTGAACGAAATAATTGAAGATATAAGGTAATCAGAATAATCGAATATCTAAATTAATACATAACAAATGATTAATTTCTAATTGGAAACACAACCTAAGAGTGGTAATCATTTGAAATTGGAGTCAGATTAAACGAGTGAAATTAAGTGAATTTAATAGAGACGCTGAAAAGGCATACACGCGTTAACCTTCGCCCGGGGGCGTCGGAGTCCGTTTTTGGGCCGATGCAGGGTTCCTTACACAAGCAACTGAATATAATTCAATAAATGCCATGGTTCTTCACTGAATATTCATATAAATAGATGTAATTTCTCTCTCATAAACTCACACGCAGCATATACTCAGAAGTAGCAAATGCAACTATTCTCTCATTGAAACATACATAAACAAATGCAATATAATGCATATTAGTAGCACACATATGTGTACCATTTATATCATGAGCAGTGACTTTCAGTTAATCACTTATGGACGTGTATGACGATCGGATTCACATCAAAAATTGCTCATTTCTTGTATGCCAGTCACTTAACACACTAGCTAATAGTGTGAACACGAACTATAAATACTGTTAAATACATGTTAACACTGCATCATCGTAACTTTAATATAAACAGATATAAATGGTAATTTAAATGACAACCTTATTCTAAAGTTAAGAGTCAGATGGGGGAGGGGTACTCACGCGCGCCATGCGTGACTTACTTTTCATCAAACACGATTTAACATTACTTTTTAAACAATAAAGTGCATAAAACAAACCCATAATAATCTCACAACAGTCACCGACACATTTTGGCGATAAATAGTAGGTTTTGTAGAGTTTTTACCTGCAATAAGGGGACATGTGTTAAGAGACGAGCAAACACGTTGAGTTTCCTTCAATCAGTGTATTGTTCGGTGATGCTAAAGGAACGCGTGCTTGGCACCGATAACCTGTCCACGCCCCCTACTGGGATCTTCCAGTATTGCAGTCACTACATTCCTACATAACTCAAAATAAAGCTGCAATTTATAGCACTAATTCTAACTCAAAATAAAGCTGCAATTTATAGCACTAATTCTAACCTGTTACATAAGTATAGTTACCTAACCCTAGTAACCACACAGCAGTCACTCTAGTAACAATCTGACAACCGCTTACTAACCACAACTACCTGCCCATCATTTTAGAAACCACCTGGTAACATGACATAGCACTTTTTATTTTTTTTGTCTTCTAGATTGAAGAAGATAATGTTTCGAGGAGTCTAAAAAGGCGAGGGATTGATGCCTTACATATGAAGACACGAGCAGCTGAGGAAAAGCACATGCTTTACCAGGAAATGAGAACTATAGCTGAACACCTCCATCAGCAGCATGCCATTCTGTGCTCAAGCCCTACTTGTTTCAGGCCCTCCCCATGTCAAGCACACAGACACTGGTATACAATGATGATGGTGATAATGATGACAGTGAGGATGATAATGAGGATGACAATGATAACTAGGACTGTAAGCACTGGTATGACAGGACAGGGCCTGTATTTACAAAGATTCTCTGATTAGAAGTCCCAACTGTCCTAAAATCCGCAGACTGTATATTCAAACCTGTTTTTACGCTGAGGTGCACAACAAGCACTTCATAAACTTTTGAATCCAAAGAAATTATCCTGATCTCTGTTAACAGTCCAGTGTTGTCTGATATCATTATATTATATGAAAAAAGAATGATGTCTTAAAGTGTAAATACAAAGTGGTAAATGTATATGTTGCTGCAGATCATAGAAACCTTTCATGGTGGAGGAATATGATTACTGCCTGCCTTGTGCAGATGTGTTGTTTTACTAGGTCTGATCTATTTTAAAACTTGGGTACTGTATTTAAGCACAGATATTGCCACTAGTCTGTGCGAGTACAAAATTGTTTTTACCATATTGTAATATTACTTATTTACTGTAATGTACAAATGTGTTCAGTGTTTGAGAGCTGTGTTGTTTTTGTGAACTCACCAAACCAAATCCCCTTCGACTGAGTTGAAATGACAATAAAGAATTGAATCTTGAATCTTCTGAAACAACTATAAGTTTGTAAAAATAAAAGGGAACATGCAGGTGTATTGACATATTCACAGCACAATTGAAGTCAATGAAAAGTAATTTACTTAATAATGACAATGATTTTACACTCATAATCCGCCACACAGTGTGCCACATACAGTAGGTTCTTACATAACCGTTATTGGCTTGAAATGCTCCAGAGCCAGGGGCCTCATTTATAAAGCGTATGTACGTATAGATTTGATCTTTGGTCTTTGACGTGGAAAAGTGCTTAGAGCCACGTCGTTGACTGCTTTCGTTTTATTTTCACATTCTTCGTTCAGTGATTGTATATTACATTTAGCTGTATCTTTAGTTCGTTGCTATGGTGGTTGCTATTGACGCTGCTATAGCTGAAACCACGTAGCTTGCATGACGTACTTCCGCCTGAAAGTATTTTATTAACAGACACTTTTTAAATGATAAATTCAACATTTGTCAACAATTTGATAACTCAACAATACGATATGTTAATTTTAAGGTTATCACTTTTAACAATTTCTCCTTCGATTCTGAGAAATATTTTTTTGTAGCAGAAGGTTACGGAAGTGCATTTTGTTGTGGGCGGGGTTTGCGAGTTCTCATGTTTAGCTAAAATATCTTAAATAAACCAACATATTTACATTTTCTTAATGTAGATAATTTAGATACAGTGTAATTAATAGTTTGGCTGAACTGGATATTTGATATATCCACTAGATATATCTTTTCACAACCCTAATTTGCAAACCAGAAAACAGACACCAGGGTCTGTCTCACTGATTTCTCATTGAGTCCACAGAGGTCCTCAGTAACGGCCCTCAACCGCAGCTGTTGTAGCTATGCTGTTTGGACTGACATATGTGCTAAACCTCGAGTATCCAAAAGAACTGAAATTCACTTTTGAGTTTTTTCAGAAAGTTTTAATGGAACTTGACACAAGAAAAATGACCCCCAAAATATGTCGCCTCCGCACTCTGCTGCATAGTCAGTGACTGACTGACAGCCTCCATTTCAGTGCTTTGATGAACACAGGATGGCAGAAATTCTTTCACCCCAGTCTCCACTACATCGTATTAGTAGTTCAGTAGTTGTTTGTTGTTTACCGATGTGGCAATATCTATGTTTTGTATTTGATTTACATTTATTTCTTCTGCCAAAAATGTTAATTCCTGAGAGAAGCAGACCAATTGTTTTTAGGTATTTGTTCTTATTTCTTATTCTTGTTCTTATTGTTCTTATTTGTTCTTATATGATATATTCACATTTGAATACTGCTATGAATTCAACTTGAAATGAACTGATCACTTGATCTTTCTCAGAATTACATTTGTATTTGTAAAACAATGTTTGTTTTGCCAAAAAAGTCTAATCTTAAAAACAGTGATTTTCATACAAGATTTAATAAATCTTTAAAAGAACGTTTGATCTGACTCATTTAAAATATATACAGTGGGTACGGAAAGTATTCAGACCCCCTTAAATTTTTCACTCTTTGTTATATTGCAGCCATTTGCTAAAATCATTTTTTTCCCTCATTAATGTACACACAGCACCCCATATTGACAGAAAAACACAGAATTGTTGACATTTTTGCAGATTTATTAAAAAAGAAAAACTGAAATATCACATGGTCCTAAGTATTCAGACCCTTTGCTGTGACACTCATATATTTAACTCAGGTGTTGTCCATTTCTTCTGATCATCCTTGAGCTGGTTCTACACCTTCATTTGAGTCCAGCTGTGTTTGATTATACTGATTGGACTTGATTAGGAAAGCCACACACCTGTCTATATAAGACCTTACAGCTCACAGTGCATGTCAGAGCAAATGAGAATCATGAGGGCAAAGGAACTGCCTGAAGAGCTCAGAGACAGAATTGTGGCAAGGCACAGATCTGGCCAAGGTTACAAAAAAATTTCTGCTGCACTTAAGGTTCCTAAGAGCACAGTGGCCTCCATAATCTTTAAATGGAAGACGTTTGGGATGACCAGAACCCTTTCTAGAGCTGGCAGTCCGGCCAAACTGAGCTATCGGGGGAGAAGAGCCTTGGTGAGAGAGGTAAAGAAGAGCCCAAAGATCACTGTGGCTGAGCTCCAGAGATGCAGTCGGGAGATGGGAGAAAGTTGTAGAAAGTCAACCATCACTGCAGCCCTCCACCAGTCGGGGCTTTATGGCAGAGCGGCCCGACGGAAGCCTCTCCTCAGTGCAAGACACATGAAAGCCCGCATGGAGTTTGCCAAGATGGTGAGAAATAAGATTCTCTAGTCTGATGAGACCAAGATAGAACTTTTTGGCCTTAATTCTAAGCGGTATGTGTGGAGAAAACCAGGCACTGCTCATCACCTGTCTAATACAGTCCCAACAGTGAAGCATGGTGGTGGCAGCATCATGCTGTGGGGGTGTTTTTCAGCTGCAGGGACAGGACGACTGGTTGCAATCAAGGGAAAGATGAATACGGCCAAGTACAGGGATATCCTGGACGAAAACCTTCTCCAGAGTGCTCAGGACCTCAGACTGGGCCGAAGGTTTACCTTCCAACAAGACAATGACCCTAAGCACACAGCTAAAATAACAAAGGAGTGGCTTCACAACAACTCTGTGACTGTTCTTGAATGGCCCAGCCAGAGCCCTGACTTAAACCCAATTGAGCATCTCTGGAGAGACCTAAAAATGGCTGTCCACCAACGTTTACCATCCAACCTGAGAGAAATGGGGAGGATCTGCAAGGAGGAATGGCAGAGGATCCCCAAAATCAGGTGTGAAAAACTTGTTGCATCTTTCCCAAAAAGACTCATGGCTGTATTAGATCAAAAGGGTGCTTCTACTAAATACTGAGCAAAGGGTCTGAATACTTAGGACCATGTGATATTTCAGTTTTTCTTTTTTAATAAATCTGCAAAAATGTCAACAATTCTGTGTTTTTCTGTCAATATGGGGTGCTGTGTGTACATTAATGAGGAAAAAAATGAACTTAAATTATTTTAGCAAATGGCTGCAATATAACAAAGAGTGAAAAATTTAAGGGGGTCTGAATACTTTCCGTACCCACTGTATATATATATATTTTGAGAGAATTAAATTTTTTTAGATTGTCAATTGTGAAGCCTTTTATATTACTTGCAATGAATACATATTTCAGATTGAAGAAAATTCAAACCAGAGGTATAACATTCAGAAAACAGGTGAGTTTTGAGTAATGATTTAAATTCAGAGATATTATTGACACAACAGAGTGAGCGGGGGAGAGAATTCCAGAGTTCGGATGCAATAACACTGAATGATCTGCCCCCCATTGAAGAGAGGCGATGCCGAGGGACAACGAGAAGGCCAGAGTCAGAGGAACGTAGTGAGCGAGTCGGAGTGTAGGGGATGAGCATATTACAGAGATAAGGGGGAGCCAAGCCATGCAGAGATTTAAAAGTGAGCAGGAGCATTTTGAATTTAATACAGTAGGCAACTGGAAGCCCGTGGAGATCATACAAAATTGGGGTGATGTGAGAAGAACGCTTAGTATGGGTGAGTATTCTAGCAGCAGAGTTTTGAATGTATTGTAATCTGGAAATGGAGCTGGCAGGTAGACCAATGAAAAGGGCATTACAGTAGTCAAGGCGTGATGAGACAAATGCACGGACGGAGTTGGGCAATGCGACGTAGGTGAAAGAATGCAGATTTGGTAATAGAGGTAATATGAGACTGAAAGGAAAGGGTGGAGTCAATGATTACACCTACATTTTTAACAGTATTGGATGTTTTGATGTGAGAACCAGCAATTTCACAGGTGAGATTGGTAGAAATATTGATTCAGACTGATTTCACTCGATGAAGATTTTTTGCAAACCAAACATTTAATGGAGCATGAAAAGGCAGATATACTTCTACAAACAAACACAGTATAATGACTTTTTTTGTTCCTCTTTTACTGTAGGTTTTCTGAGATTTGTTTATATCAGCTGGTTTAGAAATGTGTGTTTGTAATAAAAGTATTAAAGTATTAAATGTTGCTATTGTGCCCAAAGCAGAAACACTGGTTACACTTTAATTTAAGGTGATGTAGTTACATTTTACTCACTCAAGTAAGTACTGAGTGACATTAATTAACTACATGTACTTAATATACAGTTACAGTTATCGTTAGGGTTTTGTTTAGGGTTAGTTACTTGTAATTATACATAATTTACTGTTATTACTATAGTAAGTATATGTAATAACGTGTAACTGTGTCACCTTAAAAGTGTTACTGAATCATTTGATGGAAAAGCTGATTCCACATGTAGTAGGTCTTTGAGAAAATCTATAGATAAATTATGACATATGCAAGTTATGAGCAAAGTTATTAATGAATATATATTGGCTTTTCTTTCTCTCTTACGCAGGGCATTGGTGACTTGACTCTGGCTTACCAGTGCTTCAAACTGGCCTAGGCTTTCAACAACAACACACGGTGAAGCTTACAATAACTAGGCTGTATTGGAGCTACGGAAAGGCCGGATCGAGCAGGTCAGGTTCTTCCCAAACAGTCTCGTGATAGCTAGAGTAATCACTATAGCGCACACACACTCATGTACTGTACCTGATATATCCAAATCAATCCATTTTGAATCAAATCCAGAGCTTGTGAATCTGAATCAGTCAAAAGATTTGTGAAATCTGTGTCAATACCCTGCCCTAAACTGGTTCAGGTGTGTTTAATTAGGGGTGTGTTCCACTTCACTTTTAGACACACACTCACACACTTCCCTAAGCACTTTCCCTCGGGTGAATCCTGCTGCCATTTTTGAAGTGTGGTCCACTTGGACCAGGGAAGTTTATATGGACAGACCCTCAACCCTCAATTTTCACTAAGACTCACGTGTGCATTTCAGACAGCTCCATATCCCATAATGCAACACAATTGTGGCATCACAGCACTTTGCACTTAATTCACACCCCCACCCCACACAACTATAGTTTAAGATATATGAATGATTTTGAGATTTAACTGCATATTACTAGCCTGACTACGTCAGACTTCCTACTTCCGCTCAATTTCATTTCGCTTCTGTACTCAGTCTGATACAGCGTCATAGCTTTGTGTTTGCCACCGGTCTGGAAACAGCCGGGCCAATCAACGAACAGAGGGCGGGCTGAGAGCCGTGACGTAGATGCTAAGCGCCGAGTTTTACATTGTAGGTTAGAGAAATCGAAAACCGAAACGACCGCGGAAATGGGAAACGAGACACGGGATGCAAACTTCGGGATGCATTAACTTCGCATAATCTGCAAAAGTCGTTTACAGCCATGTTCACTCCGGTATTTCGCTCACATCATCATGTGTTTACAACAGGTTTACAGTGGAAGTTCAATCATAGATTTGAGTTAGATGCATGATGTCTGTGCTTCGATGCGGCTGTACAGGCCCATAACATACGTCATAACTAAACGTATCTGATTGGCTTACGGGTAACCAATGATTTTAAACTTCAGACAAGCGTCCCCTAGCGAGAGAGAAAACACTTCTCTATTATGCCATTCCAGACTCTGTCTACGAAGCAAAGTGAAGTAGCAGAGTCTGGTATTACCAGGCTAGCATATTACTTGTTGCTTCCTTAAGTTTACTCATGCAATATAAGCAATGATGCACATCTGAGTCAACGAGACCGAGGGAAGTTAGTGAGGGAAGGGAAGTGGAGCGCAGCCCAGGATCAGGATTGAACATCTCTGTAACTTGTTTTGTCACAGGGGAAAGCTTTTCTGCAGACGGCTGCTTCATTGTCTCCTCACATGTATGAACCACATTTTAACTTCGCCACACTCTCTGATAAGGTACGGCTCGCAGCACTGATGTGTGTTACTCTGTCATTGTTTTATGATGATATGGCTTCTGGTTTATTGTTTTATCTTCAGCTATATTTAGATATTACTAATCAAAATGACAAAATTAAACCCATGTCTACATCCCTAACTTACAATATTCATAGATATATTTTTTTTAATAGTTTTTTCAGCTAAATAAATCTGACAGCGTTTAATGAGCTTTCTTTGTGACTTGAAGGTTGGAGATCTTCAGAGTAGTTACACGGCTGCTCAGAAATCAGAGGATGCGTTTCCTGAGCATGTGGACACTCAGCAGATCCTGAAAAACCTCAGACAGCATTTTGCCACTCTATAAGATGATTAACTCTAATATCAATGTTGGGAGATGCTAGAGGGCACTCTATCCCGGACTTTCATTTCCACCTGTTACATGGACTACAATTCCCATACACACTCACCGGACTCATTATCCAATGTCATTACACACAGCTGTATTGTATCATGCCATTAGTGTCTGTCTATTTATATTGAGCTGTTTCTGTCTTTGGTTGTGGTTCGTTGTTTAATGTCATGCGTTTTCTGATTCCCCGGTTGTCTGTTCTGGTTTTTCTTTGTGTTATTTTGTACCTGTTTGTTTTGGACTGATTTCATGGACTTTGACCCTTGCCTGCTCTGTGGATTACGCTTTTGGATTACCCTTTAATAAATCTCTCTGCTGCACTTGGATCTACCTTTTGTCTTCGTGTGTACCGTGACAGAACGAACCACCATGCAGAGATCCAGCAGCAGGAGACTCCGGTCATCAGTGGGGGCTGAGGAGGCTCAGGCCCTTTTGGCAACTCTTCGCCAGGGGAGAATGGGAGTGCGGACATTCGTCCAGAAGTTCTGGTCACGGGCAGAGGGGTATGGTCTCTCTGATGTGGTCCTCAAGGACACAATTAATAACTGTCTTAATGATCCTCTGCCGCAGTGGGAGATGGAGCTGGTGGGGAAGTTAAATTTTTGGAATTTCGCCAGTTACCTGTATCTGCATAGGGATGGGCAGATTCAGAGACCTCCAACACCCGCTCCAGCCCGTGAGCCCGCTCCAGCCCGGGAGTTCGCTCCAGCCCGTGACTCCGCTCCAGAGGCCACAAAGGTGGTGGGCACTGAGTCTCCGCTTCCCACATCTAAAAGGAGGAAGAGGAGGAGGAAGGCTTCCATCCCCCAAGACCCGGAGGCCTCTCCAGAGCCCGCTTCAGTTAGTGAATCCACTCCAGAGCCCGCTTCAGTTAGTGAGTCCACTTCAGAGCCCGCTCCAGTCAGTGATTCCACTTCAGAGCCCGCTCCAGCCAGTGAGTCCGCTCCAGAGCCCGCTCCAGTCAGTGAGCCCGCTCCAGCCAGTGAGTCCACTCCAGAGCCCGCTCCAGCCAGTGAGTCCACTCCAAAGCCCGCTCCAGCCAGTGAGTCCACTCCAGAGCCCGCTCCAGCCAGTGAGTCCGCTCCAGAGCCCGCTCCAACCAGTGAGTCCGCTCCAGAGCCCGCTCCAACCAGTGAGTCCACTCCAGTCAGTGAGCCCACTCCAGAGCCCGCTCCAGTCAGTGAGCCCACTCCAGAGCCCGCTCCAGCCAGTGAGTCCACTCCAGAGCCCGCTCCAGCCAGTGAGTCCGCTCCAGAGCCCGCTCCAACCAGTGAGTCCACTCCAGTCAGTGAGCCCACTCCAGAGCCCGCTCCAGCCAGTGAGTCCGCTTCTTCGGTCAGTCCTGCCATGGCCCAGAAGGCTGTCTTCACCTTCTGCGCCTTGATTGTCCTACGCGCCTGGAGGATGTATTCAGGGTCTGTCAACCATAGTCCAGTCTGCCAGCCCGAGCCCACTGTCGTCCCAAAGCAGTCCGCTCTTCATGTTGGTCTGGTTATGGCCCAGAAGGTGGTCTTAGCCTTTTATGTCCTGGTGGTCTTGCGTGCCTGGAGGATGCACGCTGGTGTGGTTGACTCTGGATCTGTCGGCCAGTTCAAGGCCGCTGCCGTCCCAGAGCAGCTCCAGCCTGAGCCCGCTGCTGTTCCAGAGCAGCTCCAGCCTGAGCCCGCTGTTGTTCCAGAGCAGCTCCAGCCTGAGCCCGCTGCTGTCCCAGAGCAGCTCCAGCCTGAGCCCGCTTCTGTCCCAGAGCAGCCCCAGCTTGAGCTCGCTGCCGTCCCAGAGCAGCCCCAGCTTGAGCTCGCTGCCGTCCCAGAGCAGCCTGCTCTCCCTGATATGGCCATGGAGGCCATCATCGAGCTGTCTGCTCTCCCTGATACGGCCATGGAGGCCGTCACCGAGCTATCTGCACTCCCTGATACGACCACGGAGGTCGTCACCGAGCTGTCCGCTCTTCCTGATATGGTCATGGAGGCCGTCACCGAGCTGCCCGCTTTCCCTGATATGGCTACGGAGCACCCTTGCCGCCGCCGTCCAAGCTTTCTGCCCTGCCGCCACCATCCAAGCCTTCTGCCTTGCCGCCTCTGCCCAGGCTACCTGAACCGTTGAGACCCGCCTGGTCAGTTCCTCCAGCGCCACCCTGGCACTCAGCCAGGACTCTAGAACCGCTGGAACCAGCCTGGTCAGTTCCTCCAGCGCCACCCTGGCACTCAGCCAGGACTCTAGAACCACTGGAACCAGCCTGGTCAGTTCCTCCAGCGCCACCCTGGCACTCAGCCAGGACTCTAGAACCACTGGAACCAGCCTGGTCAGTTCCTCCAGCACCGCCCTGGCTATCAAATGGGGACCCTGGATCTGGCCCGCCATCCCTCCCCCTGATCCTCCTCCTGTCCACCTCCCTCCTGACTTTGTGTTTTTTGTTTGGACTGGTGGAGCGTCTGGTAGACGCTCCTTTTGAGGGGGGGTAATGTCATGATCACCAGTGAGAGTGCCCTATCACCCACTAGAGGGCACTCCATCCCGGACTTTAATTTCCACCTGTTACATGGACTACAATTCCCATACACACTCACTGGACTCATTATCCAATGTCATTGCACACAGCTGTATTGTATCATGTCATTAGTGTCTGTCTATTTATATTGAGCTGTTTCTGTCTTTGGTTGTGGTTGTTTAATGTCACACGTTTTCTGATTCCCCGGTTGTCTGTTCTGGTTTTTCTTTGTGTTATTTTGTACCTGTTTGTTTTGGACTGATTTCATGGACTTTGACCCTTGCCTGCTCTGTGGATTACGCTTTTGGATTACCCTTTAATAAATCTCTCTGCTGCACTTGGATCTACCTTTTGTCTTCGTGTGTACCGTGACAGTATGTTAATAATTTTAAAAATGAAAATAATCATAAAAATTGCATTGTTTTTACCACTACTCTGATGAGGCAATTTATTTCACATAAAACGGCTCCAGCTCGCTCCAACACACCTGCTCAGAAGCTTCTAGTAGTCTAACTCCTGAAGACCTTGATTTACTGGTTCAGATAATAATAATACTTTAATGTATATTGTTTTTCCTCAAGCTCAAAGTGTGTTACAATCAACAATACATCCAAAACAGGTCAAATACACTAAACAATACATTATACACATCAAACAATAATTCAGGAACAGGTATCAACACACACATGAAACATACAGGACCGGACACTGAACTGAACACAAACAGGAACTGATTTACACAGAGCAGAAGATGAACTAATGATGAACAGTGATGGTGAGTTAGTGTCCATGTGACTGATGGGTGGCGGGAACTTAGAACAAAGGAACACATGTGACAAACAGAACATGACAGTGACCGTGTGACAGATGTAACTCTATATTCTGTACTGTAATGCTCTTTTTATCTGGACTACCAGCACACTCCATCTCCTGCTTGCAATATATTCAAAATTCTACTTGCTTACACTTAGACTAAATCTAACTAACTTACACTAAAGGTTCTGCTCATATTACTCCCCTCTTATTTAACCTCCACTGGCTATCCCATTGTCTCAGTCTCAGTGCCATCCAGACCTGTCAGCTCCGCTCACTAGACAGCACTGAAGTTGAACAGAAGACTAGAGAAACAGGTGAATATAACAACTGAACCGCTTAAGACAGACAAGGAGCAAACTGAAACAGGGATTATATACATGGAAAACAAGGGAGCAAATTAACAAGACACACCTGAGCAGAATACTCAAATCAATCAGTAACCATGGTGACAAACAAGCATGTGACAGAACTAATGAACAACCTAGAAGATTAACAAAGAAACTCAGACAAAAGAGATCAAAAACATGAATGTGTAAACTCAAAACATGACAGATATATTATAAGCTGGTCAGCTGTTGAATTCTAATGGTCAACTTTTGAGTATTAATGAACCATGTCTTGAATTTAAGTGTCATATTTCAGTTTAAGAATATTGTCATGAATTCACTATCTCTGTTCAGAAATCAGGGCACTTGGTGTAACACTGCAGGAAGAAGGTCTCCATAGATCAGTTTGATTTAATGAATAAGTGCAGTAACCAGTCGATTAGATCTCTCTTTGTTAATATCTCTTCTCCCCCATCAAAATTTGTATGGATTAATATGTTTCCCTCATTTGTGTGGGAATATTTTTGGGGAGTTCTTAGTCTGTATTGTTTAACAAATATATATCTATCTATGTGCTATTTTAGGCATCCATGGCCAAGTCCTATCTATTTCAATGGGGGAATCCTGAAATCTCAAAAACTGCCTGGCGAACCCACAATTAAATAATATATTTCAAATCAGCAACAAAACCTGACATGAATTGCCCATAAATGTTGTTTCTTATGCTCAAAAAAGATTATTTTTCAGGCTAGTGCAGTCATAAGCGCGAGTCTCGGGTTTCTATGGGAACCGGAGCTTCTAACGGCAGCTGCAGTGACGCAGACTTTATCAATCAGTGATTGGCTCTTTTACTTTAGACCGTTTTTTTTTTTTTTTTTTTTTTTTACGTATTTCCACCAAGTTGCAGTTTCTCCCATTCATAACTAATAGGAGTGATCCGTCTTTCTATATCTAGTCTTTGATATCACAAATGTTATGTTTGTAGGCCCTAATTGTGAAAGAGAGTCTATTGTGAATTTATTTCCCTGTTCATCTTTCTTTTGGTATGAAATGTCACAAATGAATTGCTTAAATATGTCACTTTTTTTTACTTCAATTAAATCAATATGACTTTTCCAAAAGAAAAATATATATTATCGATATATTTGTCTCACTGCACATGGTTCAAATCTGAGAATTTGAAGTTAAATTCAATTTCAGTCTCAAGATTTTATTATGCTGCAGTCGCTGCTTCCGGTCATGAGTATGAGGAAACGCAGCTCTGTTTATCATATTAGACACATTTGAGAGTGTTGAAATGATGTTATAACGTTACTCTGAGCGTTCACTCGGCTGCTGTGAGACACTGTTACACACTGCAGTAAGATAGATCGATTTTACAATATCATATTAAATACTGGATGGCTTGTGTTGATAAATGGCAATTCATTTTAAAGCGCATTTTATGATGGAGAAAAAAATAATTAAGCTGTAAGCTATGTTAGCTACTTAACAAAATAGTGTTTTTCTCTGAGGCATGATTAAAAACATGGTACTTGCGGAAAATCGAGGACAATAGATTTAAACAATAAGACTAAACGTGTTGAGCTATATAACAATAATTAGTTTTCTGTCAATGAATGTATCCAAACAGTTGTTCTCTTGTCTGATAAAACTGTTTGGATACATTCATTGACAGAAAACTAAAACACATAATATATTAAAGTGTCTTTGGTGTGTTCATGGTTTCTACAAAATCAAGGGTAACGCAGGTATGATGTCATTGATAAGCGACGCATGGTCCGTGTACTGATTAAAATGACTTATTTCTCTGGATTTAAGCATTCTTGGAAACATCTGGGATAATGTAAGTACACAAGTCAACAAAATATATAACACTGATCTAGTGGTTTTTGGATATCATATTTTAATCCAACAATCCTACATATTGATATTGTGCCTATGAGTCGACACTTTATTGAATGCTACCACCATTAATTATTTTACAAAGACATACTAAATACATTAATACAAATGTAATACAACTACAACTATAATAAAACTATAGTTTGTATAGTGAGCTTGAACTGTTTTTTTCTCTCTCCATAATTATGAAAAATTAATCTTTCATTAGTCTTTGTCTCCCTCTGCTGGTAAAACACAAACACAAATATATTCAGACTCTATATTTTCTCTGTAACAAAACTTTAGCCTTTTGAATTTATATTGTGTTTATACAAATAAAATGGTTAATCAATGAATGAAAAACTTTAATTTGTTGCTCTGAAATAAAAGGTGCTTTACTGCCGCCTCATCAGGTCTGTCAGAGGATCGTTGAAATCTAAATGAATCTTAATTTATAACAGTGAAGTCACTGTATCTTCAGTCTGTTGATTCTGTTGACTGTGAGTCTCTGTAGTGCAGTGGTCTCAAACTGCCGGCCCGCGGGCCATTTACGGCCCGCCCACCCCCTCTACCTGGCCCGCAACTGATATCAAAAATAAAATATAATCCGGCCCGCTAAATTATTATTATTATTATTATTCTCTAGTTGCTACCTGTCTGATATGCAAAGAAAAAGTCGCCGTTCTAGGATCATTCACATATCGCGTCACATAAGCGGCCATGCCGCATTCTCCTTCTTTCCAGTGCGCTTTCGCTCCAGTGGCGTCTGTCGTTGCTATGCAACCATGAGCCGCGCTCTCAACCGCGTCGCTTCTATTATGAGCGCTCTTGCCTAAATTACAGTAAAAGCACTCGACTTTAAGTCACAAGCGTCGATTTAAACCACCGAAACGCGTCCGATTCAGCCATTAAACGTTACCGATGCTCAAACGGCATCTTGGACAAATGTGGCCCAGCTGTGTGAGCACAAGCGCTGCAGGTGTCTGTCAAGAAACAGAGGAGTGTACAAATGTATTCAGGGATTGTATTTGTTCAGTACAGTGTTGTTCAGTGCAAGATTTTAATGTTATTTAAGCTAACATAAAGTAAGGGAAAATACTTCTACTAGATGTTAAAAACTAATAATGTATGTAACAATGAGAGATTTTTATTTTTTTGGCAAAATAAAGTTGATATATAGCTCCAGTTTTTTGTTTATTTCTGACCCCTCCATGCCACAAGTGTTGCTGGTTTTGTTCCTAAATTACTGATTTTTTATTCCATATATGTTGTTGGATGTGAGAAGTCGCACCAGACTATTTTAATTAGTAGGCTAGTATTATATTAGTAATAGTATTATATAATTATATTACACTCTGTAACAATGAGAGAGACACTGCTGTTTACATTTAGTATGGTAAATAAGATATTTATAGTATAGGTATAAAAATATTTTAGTAGGCCTAATGAAATTTGAAGTAAATGAGAAATAATGCAAAGGAAAGTAAATTTTCTGAAATGTTGTGCTTTTTTGCGCTTGAAGGATAATATGGCCCTCCTATGAGGTGTCAATCACAGAAACGGCCCCCCGACAATTTGAGTTTGAGACCCCTGCTGTAGTGGATCCTTATTCACCATCAGATGATCATGAGGAGATCAGACTGTCATGTCCTAAAATAAAACACAAACAGTCACATGTGCAGAATGAAACATTACGTCTGTCACATCTTTTCCAAAGAAAACTAGATAAGCTTTATCAATTCATTCTCACACATGATAATAAAGCTTCTATCTGATGCTCAAAATCACTTTACAAAATCAAGAGGTCATGAAAGGTCACTTTCACACAACGGACAGCTGATCCAGAACCAGCAGAAATGATCATTACACTCCACTACAAATTTAAGATGTTGTAACTCATAATGTAATAACTGCACATTAATGTAATAAGTATTACATTATTATTGTAATAAATTGTTCATAATGTAAAGATTTTATCAAAACATAATAAAATCTTGAGCTCATAATGTAATAATTTTTACATTATGAAAAATGTATTACATTATAAACTCACCATATTGTCATAACTGTAACAGCTTTTAAAACATAAAAAAAAGTATTCTCTTTTTAAAAAAATAATTCCAGTCTTAAACTACCTGAAAAATGCAACAGATTGTAATATTTATCCAATTATTATGATTATTATTATATTTTTATTAAACATAAAGCATTGTTATTCCCTTATAGTACATTTTAAAATCTAAATACAATCTTAACCTGCCTACAAAATCCACCAGGTGTGTGTGTGTGTGTGTGTGTGTGTGGTGTGTGTGTATGTGTGTGTGTATGTGTATGTGTGTGTGAGATAGATCACGTTATCTACTTCAGCCAATCGCAGCACAGAATACAATTTTAGCAAATATTTCTTCACTTTAATACAAGTTTCAGCAAAACAAATCCTGAATGTACATCAGAGGACATGTTGAAAAATACAGTATAACTTACAATCATGTACAGTGGTTATAAAGAGTCTACACACCTCTGTTAGAACTGTTTGGTTTGGTCAACATGCCCTCTGATGAAGAAATGTTTGCTAAACTTGTGCTCTGTGCTGTGATTGGCTGAAGCAGATAATGTGATTTTATGTTTTTAAAGCTGTTAAAATTATGACAATATGACAATGTGTTTGGTGAGTTTATAATGTAATAATTTTCTCATAATGTAAAAAAAAAAAAGTTATTACATTGAGCTCAAGATTTCATAACATTTTGAGAAAATTGTTACATTATGAACATTTTATTACAGTGGTCTCAAATTGCCGGCCCGCGGGCCATTTACGGCCCGCCCACCCCCTCTACCTGGCCCGCAACTGATCTCAAAAATAAAATATAATCCGGCCCGCTAAATTATTATTATTATTATTATTCTCTAGTTGCTACCTGTCTGATATGCAAAGAAAAAGTCGCCGTTCTAGGATCATTCACATATCGCGTCACATAAGCGGCCATGCCGCATTCTCCTTCTTTCCAGTGCGCTTTCGCTCCAGTGGCGTCTGTCGTTGCTATGCAACCATGAGCCGCGCTCTCAACCGCGTCGCTTCTATTATGAGCGCTCTTGCCTAAATTACAGTAAAAGCACTCGACTTTAAGTCACAAGCGTCGATTTAAACCACCGAAACGCGTCCGATTCAGCCATTAAACGTTACCGATGCTCAAACGGCATCTTGGACAAATGTGGCCCAGCTGTGTGAGCACAAGCGCTGCAGGTGTCTGTCAAGAAACAGAGGAGTGTACAAATGTATTCAGGGATTGTATTTGTTCAGTACAGTGTTGTTCAGTGCAAGATTTTAATGTTATTTAAGCTAACATAAAGTAAGGGAAAATACTTCTACTAGATGTTAAAAACTAATAATGTATGTAACAATGAGAGATTTTTATTTTTTTGGCAAAATAAAGTTGATATATAGCTCCAGTTTTTTGTTTATTTCTGACCCCTCCATGCCACAAGTGTTGCTGGTTTTGTTCCTAAATTACTGATTTTTTATTCCATATATGTTGTTGGATGTGAGAAGTCGCACCAGACTATTTTAATTAGTAGGCTAGTATTATATTAGTAATAGTATTATATAATTATATTACACTCTGTAACAATGAGAGAGACACTGCTGTTTACATTTAGTATGGTAAATAAGATATTTATAGTATAGGTATAAAAATATTTTAGTAGGCCTAATGAAATTTGAAGTAAATGAGAAATAATGCAAAGGAAAGTAAATTTTCTGAAATGTTGTGCTTTTTTGCGCTTGAAGGATAATATGGCCCTCCTATGAGGTGTCAATCACAGAAACGGCCCCCCGACAATTTGAGTTTGAGACCCCTGCTGTAGTGGATCCTTATTCACCATCAGATGATCATGAGGAGATCAGACTGTCATGTCCTAAAATAAAACACAAACAGTCACATGTGCAGAATGAAACATTACGTCTGTCACATCTTTTCCAAAGAAAACTAGATAAGCTTTATCAATTCATTCTCACACATGATAATAAAGCTTCTATCTGATGCTCAAAATCACTTTACAAAATCAAGAGGTCATGAAAGGTCACTTTCACACAACGGACAGCTGATCCAGAACCAGCAGAAATGATCATTACACTCCACTACAAATTTAAGATGTTGTAACTCATAATGTAATAACTGCACATTAATGTAATAAGTATTACATTATTATTGTAATAAATTGTTCATAATGTAAAGATTTTATCAAAACATAATAAAATCTTGAGCT
Organism: Megalobrama amblycephala; assembly: GCF_018812025.1. Classification (NCBI taxonomy): domain Eukaryota; kingdom Metazoa; phylum Chordata; class Actinopteri; order Cypriniformes; family Xenocyprididae; genus Megalobrama; species Megalobrama amblycephala. The sequence continues at coordinate 9,072,843 of NC_063048.1, read as the reverse complement.
CATAATGTAATAATTTTTACATTATGAAAAATGTATTACATTATAAACTCACCATATTGTCATAACTGTAACAGCTTTTAAAACATAAAAAAAAGTATTCTCTTTTAAAAAAAATAATTCCAGTCTTAAACTACCTGAAAAATGCAACAGATTGTAATATTTATCCAATTATTATGATTATTATTATATTTTTATTAAACATAAAGCATTGTTATTCCCTTATAGTACATTTTAAAATCTAAATACAATCTTAACCTGCCTACAAAATCCACCAGGTGTGTGTGTGTGTGTGTGTGTGTGTGTGTGTGTGTATGTGTGTGTGTATGTGTATGTGTGTGTGAGATAGATCACGTTATCTACTTCAGCCAATCGCAGCACAGAATACAATTTTAGCAAATATTTCTTCACTTTAATACAAGTTTCAGCAAAACAAATCCTGAATGTACATCAGAGGACATGTTGAAAAATACAGTATAACTTACAATCATGTACAGTGGTTATAAAGAGTCTACACACCTCTGTTAGAACTGTTTGGTTTGGTCAACATGCCCTCTGATGAAGAAATGTTTGCTAAACTTGTGCTCTGTGCTGTGATTGGCTGAAGCAGATAATGTGATTTTATGTTTTTAAAGCTGTTAAAATTATGACAATATGACAATGTGTTTGGTGAGTTTATAATGTAATAATTTTCTCATAATGTAAAAAAAAAAAGTTATTACATTGAGCTCAAGATTTCACAACATTTTGAGAAAATTGTTACATTATGAACATTTTATTACAGTGGTCTCAAATTGCCGGCCCGCGGGCCATTTACGGCCCGCCCACCCCCTCTACCTGGCCCGCAACTGATCTCAAAAATAAAATATAATCCGGCCCGCTAAATTATTATTATTATTATTATTCTCTAGTTGCTACCTGTCTGATATGCAAAGAAAAAGTCGCCGTTCTAGGATCATTCACATATCGCGTCACATAAGCGGCCGTGCCGCATTCTCCTTCTTTCCAGTGCGCTTTCGCTCCAGTGGCGTCTGTCGTTGCTATGCAACCATGAGCCGCGCTCTCAACCGTGTCGCTTCTATTATGAGCGCGCTTGCCTAAATTACAGTAAAAGCACTCGACTTTAAGTCACAAGCGTCGATTTAAACCACCGAAACGCCATTAAACGTTACCGATGCTCAAACGGCATCTTGGACAAATGTGTCTCAGCTGTGTGAGCAGAAGCGCTGCAGGTGTCTGTCAAGAAACAGAGGAGTGTACAAATGTATTCAGGGATTGTATTTGTTCAGTACAGTGTTGTTCAGTGCAAGATTTTAATGTTATTTAAGCTAACATAAAGTAAGGGAAAATACTTCCACTAGATGTTAAAAACTAATAATGTATGTAACAATGAGAGATTTTTATTTTTTTGGCAAAATAAAGTTGATATATAGCTCCAGTTTTTTGTTTATTTCTGACCCCTCCACGCCACAAGTGTTGCTGGTTTTGTTCCTAAATTACTGATTTTTTATTCCATATATCTTGTTGGATGTGAGAAGTCGCACCAGACTATTTTAATTAGTAGGCTAGTATTATATTAGTAATAGTATAATTATATTACACTCTGTAACAATGAGAGAGACACTGTTGTTTACATTTAGTATGGTAAATAAGATATTTATAGTATAGGTATAAAAATATTTTAGTAGGCCTAATGAAATTTGAAGTAAATGAGAAATAATGCAAAGGAAAGTACATTTTCTGAAATGTTGTGCTTTTTTGCGCTTGAGGGATAATATGGCCCTCCTATGAGGTGTCAATCACAGAAACGGCCCCCCGACAATTTGAGTTTGAGACCCCTGTTTTATTACAATAATAATATAATACTTATTAGATTATGTGCAGTTATTACATTATGAGTTTCTACAAACCCAAACCTCAGATTATCACACACAGAGACAGTTAAAGGGTAAAAGCTGGAAATAACATTAATATTATTTTCACAATCAGTCACAACACTATGAGCAGAATTAAACTCAATTTAAACAGTTTAAAGTTCAGAGACCTTCAGAAACTGAAGCTGAATTTAAGACTCATTATCTGATGATCTCAGACACAATATTCACACACATGTGCTGTTACTGAACCTGGTACAGTTTCCTTTTATTTCTAGTGAGTAAAACAGACATTTAAACTTTATATGAAAATATGATGATGAAAATTGTTAAAACCTATTGTTACCTTAGTATCTGCAGTTTATAATGTGGATCATCCTTCAGATCAGAGAGCAGCTTCACTCCCGAGTCTCCTAGTTTATTCCCAGACAGATTCAGATGTCTCAGGTGTGAGGGGTTTGATCTCAGAGCTGAAGCTAGAGCAGCACAACCTTCATCTGTGAAACCACACTTACTCAACCTGTAGAGAACAATGACACACTCTTCACTCTCTCAGATCAGATCAACACACATTAAGCCTCCAAATCTACAAATCTTAACATAACCAGTTAATAAATAAATAAATAAATATCATAATGCTGTCAATATGAAATAAATACTCATTGTCATAAAATACATCAGTTTGGTTTAGGGGATAGAAAATACAGTTTGAACAGTATAAAAAATAAAATCATTATTTCTCTTAAGTCACCATAAAACATTGAAACCCAATGTGTGTGTGTGTGTGTGTGTGTGTGTGTGTGTGTGTGTGTGTGTTTATTGACATATCAGGACACAAATGTGTATAATGACATGGGTATGACATAAGTATTACAAAAAGAGGTGACTTATGAGGACATTACCCCATGTTCCCACTTTTCAAAAGGCTTATAAATCACACAGAATGAGTTTTTGTGAGAAAGTAAAAGTGTGCAGTTTCCTATGATGGGTAGGTTTAGGGGTAGGGGTAGTGTAGGGGGATAGAAAATACAGTTTGTACAGTATAAAAACCATTACGCCTATGGCATGTCCCCACAATTCACAAAAACAAACGTGTGCATGTGTGTGTGAGATTAATGTATTTGTAAACATTTTAAGGAACTCTTGATAGTAATGTAATTAATGTCCAATTAAGGCTGTATTAAAGCACTTAATGATATTTTCAGTCTTTCCATGACCTAATCTAAAGTGAAAACTCTTTATGGTTAATAAGTTTTTAACAAAACAAGATAAGTTGATTTACACCAAACATTTGTGATTTAAAAAAACCCTCTTCACTGTAACCTGTGTCTGTTGTCTGGTTTGTAGTTTGTTCGGTTTATTTAACTGTTAGTTTTACTTTCTTTTGCAGGATAATAATATATTTAGATCTAAATTTTCTTTTTTTCAGGTAGACTCCTCACTCCTTCCTTCTACTGCCGGCAGGATCTGACGGTTCAAGCAGGAATCTGTCACTGAACCGCCGGAGGGGGTTTACGCCAAAGGATAATTTTTTATGCACTATCTACATATTAATCCTTATTCACTTCAAGTCTTTATGATAGAGATGATTTTACCACAGATACTCCAGTTTACAGTGTGGATTCTCCAGTACAGCAGAAAATATCTTCACTCCAGAGTCTCCTAGATTATTCCCAGTCAGATTCAGTTCTCTCAGGTGTGAGGGGTTTGATCTCAGAGCTGAAGCCAGAGCAGCACAACCTTCATCTGTGACACCACAATCCATCAACCTGTAGAGAACAATGACACACTCTTCACTCTCTCAGATCGGATCAACAAGGAATTTCTCATGATCACATTCAAACTAACAGTGTGATGATAAGGTGAGAGAGACAATGAGAAAAAATGAATAAAGTCAGTTTCCTCTGAAATCATCTTTTTGCCGCTGAACACACTATTCAGAAACTGAAACTCTGACATCAAATTCTACTACAGATTTATAACAGTGAATAAGAATAATTGATATGACATCTATAGCTCTCCTATCAACACACTGACGTGAGAATCACCCAAATACATTTTCAGTAACACTTTCAATGAAGCCTGTGTTTATAATGCATTATAATGATATTCTTAATGCATTATAATACATGCATAATGCCTTATAAACAACCTTATAATATGCTGTATCATCTTATAAATAATCATAATAATAGTAACAATATGATATAATACTTGACTATTTGTGGTTATAACTTTTAAGAGTATGATGCATTATAACACCAGATGAAGCCTGCATTCATAATGCATCATAAGGGTAATCTTAATGCATCATAATGCACACATAATGCCTTATAAAAACGTATAAGGTTGCATCATCTAATGAATATTCATAACAACAGTAATAATACTTAACTCTCTGTGGTTATAAATAAGAATATGATTATTTATAATACACAATGAACATAATTTTATCCACTTAAGTTTCATATTTTAGTTTCCCAAGTCTCATATCTTGACATTGTTTCCTGAAGATCTGCACAGTATAATACTGCATCTTATGAGTGTAATTTTACTGCTTAAAGTGACTTGAGCGACACCTACTGAACAGGAGAGCATGTGCTGCATCGATTGTGATATTGTCATGCCACAGCTGGAAAGTTTGGATAATTCAGACGAGAAGACGACACATGTATCTCACATCACCACACGCATGTGTCATGCTGCTCTCGTGAGAAGAAGGAAGAGAGGAAATTGTTGAATAAAGTCATTATTTTTGCCGCACAAAGTATTCTCGTCGCTTCATAACTTCATAAGGCTGAACCACTGTAGTCACATGCACTGTTTTAAATATGTCTTTATACCTTTCTGGGCATTGAAAGTGTAAATTAACTTGCTGTCAATGGAGGCCTCACTAAGCCATCGGATTTCATCAAAAATATCTTAATTTGTGTTCTGAAGATGAACGAAGGTCTTACAGGTGTAGAACGACATGAGGGTGAGTAATTAATGACATCATTTTCATTTTTGGGTGAACTAACCCTTTAACCCTCTGGGGTCTGAGGATTTTTGGGGCCCTGGAGAAGTTTTGACATGCCCTGACATTTGTGCTTTTTCCAGTTGTTCATAAACATATTAATGACAAAAGTGTCATTACACTGTATTCAGCACAAACTAGACTACCATAATATGTGAGGAACATGTATGTACATGTTTGTGTTTTTGAAGGAATAACGTTTATGCGTGGTTATTGAAAAAACAAAAAACTTAAGTCACTGAAATAAGGCCAAAAATATATATTAATACAGTTTTGTCCATTATATCGATGGTATCATGATACAGTGATTCTGAAAAAGCCTACTCTATTCATTGCCACACAATTTGATGTAGACCTGTGTGTAACAGAAGAGGCAAAAAGTGTTTGTTCACAGTATTTGTATTTATTCAAGACATTGTGATGTCTGTTTCAAAAAAGTCTTGCACAGTGCCTGAAAACAAAACATTTCTGGACTTCTGGAAATAACAGAAATACATAAATAATGAATGCGAAAAATAAATAAATACACATTTCAGTTCTCAAAGAAGTTCATCCTCTGCAGCAGCTCAGGCGACAACAGCACCTCTAGGGTCATCATGGCCACCAAGGCAAGCCCCCATTGCCCCTGGGCTTCTTCATCTCCTGCGGTACACATAAAAACAGAGCAAAAATAGTGTTATCAGCCTTCAAAAATCTGTATTGTTTTAAACCCAATACATATTCATATTTCATATAGCCCATTCATAAAATCAAAATGCTGCATTAGAGATCAATTTGGCTTAAGAGCTTCCTACAGGAAATGAGTATAGCCTATATATATTTGCTTCATTAAATACAATACACAGTAAACTAACTGCATCAGATTTGTGAACACACATAAGACTACACAGAACACATAAGACTAGTGTACTCACCTAATAGTTGATTGTCTATCTGCAATACTTCTGCCCTTTCCTGGCTGCATCCAATAGTTTTTTTGTTTCCAAGGAACTTCTTGTACATATCTGTGCAGGGAAAGGTGAAATTGACATAAACTTGGAGCTCAGCCTTGACGCTGTCCACATCCAGACAATTCCTCTCATTTCTCCATGCAGATGTCATCATTGAAAAGACTCGTTCTGTGTGTGCATTGCTGCATGGGATGGAGAAAATATAGGCGCTGATCTTCCTGAGATTCACAAGTGGTTCATCAGCTTTGGAAAACAGTTTCAGATATCGCTCCTCACTGTGGCAACCTTCCATGTCCGGAGAGGTGAAGGAAGCTTTCACCATGGCATATCCCTCATACAGTCCATCCATATCAATGTCTTTCAGATTGCAGGCCTGGACAGTATCACTGTATTCTTCATATGACACAGCAGTTGTGAGGTCAAGCTTTGCCACTTTGCTATGAAAGCTGTTCTCAGAGAAGTCATATCTTTCACTTATGCATTTCTTGGCTCTTTCATAGAAACCAAGAAAATCCTCCACACATTTATTTGCCAGGTAAGGGGTAGCTGCTTGAGTCTGCTGTTCACAGTAAAGCCAAAGAACCTGTCCATCATCCTTCTCTCAAGTTTCTGTTTCAGTTCAGTCGTTACCTTAAACACACACGTTATGCTGAACGATTTGGCCTCAAGTGCTTCAATGGTGTCTGAGAAGACTTTAAGAATGTGACTGAGGAAAAGAAAATATGTCTCAGACACTTCGATGCTTTCCTCTCCAAAACATTTCCACAAAAACTGGGAGCATTGCTCCTCACCTTCACTCTGAAAGTAGCTGGTCAGGGGCTTCCAATACTTCAGTATTCTGTCAATAGATGGAAGCAGGACAACCACCTTGTGACGAAATGCCGTAGCAGGTTGCATTCTTCCACTTCCACAAACTCACAGAATTCCTTCAACTGTGCTGTTCTGCTTGCTGACATGCTAAAATGGCTGTAAACCTTGAGCACAGCATTTTCAACATCAAAATCCAGGCTGCCTGCTGCATATCTTGTTGCATTGTGTAGGATATGGGCTAAACAATTTGCAGGTAGCACATCCTTCTGAGCCAGTTTCAATTTCTGATAAACACTGTTGTGTTTTCCATAGTTGACACTGGCGTTGTCTGCTGCATATGCAGACATGTTTTTCACATCAAGACCAGACATCTCCAGTTTAGCCAGCAGCTGGTTTGTTAAAGCCTCTGAAGTTTCGTTGCTGTCACTATAAAAATCTGACAGTGCATGTTGCACACCTTCCTCAAAGTGCAAATATCTCAGTACAATCGGGAAAAACTTGGTCGTACCTCTGTTTGATGAGTCCGTTGCCACTGAAAAAGGCAGATTGTTTAAATTGATGTAATCTGAATGTATATGTAGGGCGCTAGGACATTCTCACACAAAGCCTTATCTTTTGTTTTCCCACAGGTCATCCCCTTAGCTGTAGAGTCACTAAAGATCTCTCTGTCCACTTTCACTCCACAGTCGACACTCCTGTATGACTGATGATGCTTGACTGCATGATAGACTTTACAAAGCTCTGCAGCGGAGATTTTGTCATCCTGAGGTGATGATGCTTCTCGAAAAAATTACCTCAGGGAAGACATACCTGCAGCTCGTCGGTTACTTTTATGTTTTTCCATGCTGGCATGTCAGTCAATGGCGGCTTTCCCTTGACTACTAACGTCCACTTCACAGCGACACAGTGTGCAAAATCCATGAAAAGCGTCTCTGCTGCTTTTCGCTATAAATTCGTGCTCTTTTGTCCAATCCGGATTAAATGAGGTCTGGCGTTTCGGCATGTTAACGTGATGATATGACGTAGCCAGCATGTGGAGGCTTGTTTACGTTTTTAACCAATGATTTATCAGATATTTATTTGACACCGCTTTCAGCCAATCGTTTGTTTGACCAGAGATCTTACGGCATTAGACGCTATGCTGCTGCGTCCTAATAAAGATTCTAGAGGGTTTTTTTTTAGGCTGATTCAGCGCAACTCTAAAAAGGAGGACAAATGAGTGTCCGGCTTGAGGCTGCGCCGGACGCTGGACAGGGGGCTTAAAATCCGGACTGTCCGACCAAAATCCGGATGTATGGCCACCCTAATTTTGAGTCTCTTTCACACTGCTAAGAAAAAATCTGCGGTGGTATCGCCGGCAATACCTCAGACCTCAGAGTGTTAAGGACTTTACACTTGCTTGACTAAATGAAGAAAATGACTTTGACTTGAGATCCAATGACTTGAGAATGACTTTATAACAACTAAAGTAATTAAATTGATTTTTATCAAAATATGCTACAGAAGATCAGAGTTTGCTCAATCACGTGGCGCTGCACAAGCACAGAAAAACATACAGCGGGTGAGAGCGCTAAATACAGAGAGAAGAAGAAGATCTCCCAACATTGTTTCTGTTGGATATAAACACTTCGAAATAGACAATATTTATAAAAGGAGATTTGCAGCATAAAAACTGTCAAGGGATATCGATCGGACACGACCATCACAACCTCGAGCTTCACAAAGGAAAGCATGTAAGATATCCTGTTCGTAAGTTAATTTGACTAAATCTAGAGAGAAAAAATGGTCAAAACAGCGTCTTTATACAAAATTATTTTTTCAGCTGTAGCTTAAGGTTGTCAGTATATTAAAATGATAATTAATGATGTTTTATAATTAACGTAATGTAAATTCGCTGATATTTGGCACGTTTTATTTTAAATCATTGTGCTTTAATTCCAAATATTTCACTCTTCTAGTGATGGAAAACAATACACAAAACTGTTAATGATATACCAGTGATTTATTGATGTTCCTGTATAAAGCAGGGTCAGACATTATTACAAATGACACCAGAATTAATAAAATGCACCCAAAATTCAAGATATAGTGGCCCCAAAATGGCCCTAGTATGAGCTTTTTATATTTAACATATGATATTTAAGCAATATTTCCAGAATATTAGCACGGCTGCTAATGTGATATTAATTTTATACAATAGTTCAGTGAACTAAAAGTTAAATGTTTTTGCTCTATTTCTCACAACGACAATATCTCAAACAAGCCACAGCAAAAGAGGCATGTGTCTCTGCAGCACCAACACACAGTGGTGTTTCATTACTGAATGAATCCAGAGTTTTGAACAAATCGGTTCAGTGATTCAGTGATTCAGTCACTAGCTTCGTTCCAGAATGAATCGGTCATTTTGAATGAATCAGTTGAATGAATGCTTCTATGACTCATTCATTAAGACAGTGATTTACTGCCACCTACTGGCTGTTTTAATTTCATAATTTCAGTTACTGTTGCTTTGTCCGACAAGCCATGGCGCTGTCACGCCACACAGAGTGAAAACTACATCGCGGAGCAAAGAGGACACTGACAACACGTCGACAGACAAGACGGCAGGTTACTTATGATATTAAACAAAGTCTCAGCTTTCAAAACGTGTAGTTTTTAAAAAAAAAATTAAAACAATAAAAACCGTTTTGTGGCTCTTTAATGTGTCGTGACAGATCGCTGTAGCTCCTCAGCTCAAGAGGCTCGTAAACCGATCATCTGTTCTTACTAGTTCATTTATAGCATCAAATAAACATGAATGAACATCAGAACTTCCCTGCCGGTGATATTCCATAAAATATATTTAAGTAAAGTTAAATAAAATGACATTTACTAATAAACCAATATAATTAATGCATCACACTTGTGAATTCACCTTCAACATTTTACGTATTATTGTTATAATAATAATTCAAAATTGTAATAATTATGAATAAGTACTATAATAAATTATATTATTATTATTAATATTATGGCATAAAAGTTCATAATTTCTGAAGGAAAACTAAATAAGTTCAAGGTCAATATAAACTCTACTTGTTTCTGTTTGGTGTTGTAACTTGACTCTTAGCAGGACTCGACTCGACCTGTTTGTGTTCACTGTGACTTGAGATTTGTTTGATAGAGATGATCTTACCACAGTGTCTCCAGTTTACAGTGAGGATTCTCCAGTACAGCAGAAAACATCTTCACTCCCGAGTCTCCTAGTTTATTCCCAGTCAGATACAGTTGTCTCAGGTGTGAGGGGTTTGATCTCAGAGCTGAAGCCAGAGCAGCACAACCTTCATCTGTGACACCACAATTACTCAACCTGTAGAGAACAATGACACACTCTTCACTCTCTCAGAAGCCCATGTATGTTTTAAAGATAACTAATAAAGCATCTCTGTATGATATAATGTAGCTAATATTCATCTAATCATGTTCACACTAACAGTGTTATAGATGGAGACAGACAATATAAAGTGAATTTAATGAGATTCATCTTCAGTTATCACAAATTAACATTCTTCATTTTGCTTCTTTCTGCACCTTTTTTTCATCATCATGTTTATTGATAGAGTTTATTTGTTTTTGTACTATTTATTATTTCATTAGTTTAGTTTTGGTCTCACTATGAACTATTTAAAAATATGTCTCTCTGAGCACCAGATCATGTGACTATTAGAGAAATGATCTTACCTCAGATCCTCCAGTTTACAGTGAGGATTCTCCAGTACAGCAGAAAACATCTTCACTCCCGAGTCTCCTAGTTTACTCCCAGACAGATGCAGTAGTCTCAGGTGTGAGGGGTTTGATCTCAGAGCTGAAGCCAGAGCAGCACAACCTTCATCTGTGACACCACAATTACTCAACCTGTAGAGAACAATGACACACTCTTTACTCTCTCAGATCAAAACTTACAGGACCACATTTCCCAAAAGCATCATAAACCTTGTAGAATCAATTGTATGAATCATCCTAAAATTACAGTCTGTTTCCCAAAACCAGGAGTGTGTTTGTGTAAATGTAATTAGGGAAGTGCGGGACACAAACTAACGTTGGGTTAATTATAACACACATGGTTTAAATACTTCCACACATGATGAAAATTAGCATATTTACTAGATGCCATATTGGCAAAATATAGAGAAAAAAATTGTCCAAAATTCAGAAATCTTTGGAAGATATCACTGAACATTTATTTCACAATAGCAAAAGTAAGTGTTCATTTTTCATCTATATATTTGTTTTTATTTAAAATGAGACAAATCTGATATTAATTTAATCTCCAATCTGTTCGTTCTTTAATGTTTCACTAACTAGCAGAAGACACTAACCAGGTTTAAATTCCAGTTGCACAGATAGGGTTTGTTGTAACACTGCGTTACAATGTGACCCGCTATTAGAGCGATGCTATTCTATACAGTTACCAATACAATTAGCAAAATTAACTTTCATGAATATCTGTTCAGATACCATGGAGAAAAGGTGCATAAAGACTGAGAGGAAGAACCTGAACATTCATAAATATTATTTTATTGAATGTCCAGCATTGGTACTGGCTCGTCTATTTGTCTGGTGTTCAGTGAGAGCTGTGAGTGGAGGGAGGAGAGTGTTGAGTTCAGCTCTGTGTGTTTCTGAATGTGTTTCTTGAGCTGTTTGTCTGTATTGTTTTGATCTAGGCTGTACAGCTGTGTTCTGCAGTGTTCATTGTCAAAATTATTTCAATTTGAATTTCTAAACAAATGCTATTATTTTATATGAAAGAAATAATAATTGTCTTTTAATGACAATATTTTAGTTTGTCATGTATATTATTTTGATTAGATCAGATCACATTTTCAGCTGTCATAAGGTCACGTTACAGTGTGCTCTACCTATGGGACATGTTGTCATTCCCTTCTTTCGGGGTAAATAAAGAAAAAGGTATACACTGCATTAATGAAACAAAGCCACACATTTGTACCAGACATGTGTGAAATTAATGTGGAACAAAATAAATTCTCTGAACCCTGAGTAGATTTGCACAAATTGAGAAAGTCAAAAAGCGTTAGTGTACTGAAGGTTATTTATGGCTATTTTGTACCTGTTTCTGAGCATCAAAGTTATTAGCAACTTTTACTTTCTATTTGACTAAATTTTTTAATAAATATGTACTCTTTACTCTAATACATTTGTAATGAGTTATGCAATTATTTGTTACATTTTGCATGGCACCTAACCAGTGTTAATTTTGGCAGCCATTTTTTATTTAGTTTTAGTCTTTATCTTCAGACAAAAATGCTCCTTAGTCTTAGTCACATTTTTGTCATTTTTGTCTTTCATATTTTAGTCTAGTTTTAGTCGACGAAAGGTCATTGCATTTTTGTCAAGTCTTAGTCATTACTTTTAGTCAAGCTACAGTTACCAACATTAATTTGATAGCTATTTTATCTTTAGACAAAATAGTCGTAATTTTTCTCTTTAGACCAATTCATTTAAGCTTATGAAAAATGTGAATCAAGTTAACAGGCTGTACTGACATTGTACTCTTAGCAGAAGCACTTGTGCAATTCTACAAATCCCTTTTCAGTGGTTCTCAAACTTTCTAGAGTGTCGTTCCCCCTGAGGGATTTAACATCCTTCTGCGTACAGTTACAGCTTTTCCATTAAAGGACAATATTTGCCCTCTTAAATCGATTTTTCCAAAGCATTTTTTTTACCTTTATGAATATCTTTATAAAATAAATAATTCTTAAAAAATTCAATAAATACAATGATGATAGAAACGAAATGATACTTTTAAATATTACATTAAATCCACCAGTAGGTCACTTAATAATACCCTTTTGTTTGTTGAACTGTTGTGTAAAATCAATGTCACATTTGAAATCGTGTAGATCGAAAATAGAGTGCCCCAGGGATGACGTGTTTTGTAGGCCAACCCGGAAGTTAGCGGCGCACGGGTTCCCTCGGTTGAAAGCCTATGCATTTTTCCCATAGACTTTTGGAAAATCGCAGAAAATAAGCTCTGTGTTTAACAAAGGGTTATGATACTTACACGTTTTGTCTGTCAAGATAATCTTTACAAGTTAACACAACATTTATAGATTTTGAAGCCTAAAGTCGTCAGATATAAAAGGCTAACAGTAGGCTATAAACGGACTACAGCACACTATGGTCGCGGATCAACGTCGTCACCACCAAGCTTCCTCAAACTGTATTTAAAAAACAACTTTATTTAAAAACATGCTCGCTGATTATGATCTGTGCTGTTATGAATACTTATCCACTTTTTCATGAGAAATTCTGTCCAAATGTCCCATTTTTAATGATGACGTCTAAAGTCCACACCAAAGGAAGTAGTCCCTTTTAGCAATTTGTTAGCAACCACCGATTTTAAGACACAGTAAAGGTTTAAAAAAATCACAGGCGGGTTATAACTGGTGTGTTTTATGTCATAGATCAAAACGTGAAAATATTTAGAGGCTTTGTTAACCACAGACCTTATTTCAGGCAATTTAGCAAAAACCCATTCAAAAAACCCATAGACTTGATGGCGTTGGAACCTGAAGTCCTAAAATGCTAACTCGCTTCCGGATTTTGCCTACAAAAATGCGTCATCCCTGAGGCACTCTATTCAAGCTGTTTATACATTTTGGTTTTATTGTTTTTCCATTTGGCGGATTAGAGCAAAGTTTGATTAAAACACAAATAAAAATATGAAAAAACGACTCGAGATTTGTTTATTTATGCACATGAGGAGGGTCGAATATGTGATAAATGAATTCTTTCTTCGTTTTTCCATTTATAGGATAAAAACACGAATACAAATTATCCGAAGGTACACGGACCTTTAGGGAAACATTGTATTCTTGCTCGTATAATATGATCAACATTAAAAACAATAACTCATAGAGTTATTTGTATCGAAGAGAGTTTTAATCTTAAATCTATATGCAGTCTGTATCTATATTTGTTCTTGTTAGTAAGTGGTAAATCCCCACTTTTACAAAGGTATACCGTCGATAACAGCACTAATGTAGCGCAATTTGCTGGCGTGGAGTCAGTCAGTTTTGACCGCGGAAGATGATGTAATTGAGGTGAATGAATGTCGTGTATTTAAGGCATTTTACCTGCTAGAAATACATGTTCAGTTTTTATGTTATTTTAACTCAGCATTTTGTTTGCATACATCAGTTTGAGAGCCACTGCTGGATATCAGCCTACACTTTAGTCGCAGATTTAGTCAGCAAACGAGCAGCGCAATATCCCGACTGATTGACACTTTAATTTAAGTAGAAAATCTCAAATGAAGATCGCTGAACTCCAGCTTACTTGTCTGTGTTTTCAGATCATCCACACTCTTGTGTAGAGAGGGCTCGTGTGTGGTTGCCAGATTGCAAAGATGAAGTAAAACCAAGCGGGAAGGAAGTCGACCGGAAGTTGAAGTCGGCCGCGTGCCGCCATCTTGTAGCAGAACTTCACTTGCGTTAGCATCCCATTGACTTCCATTCATTTTGGCGTCACTTTGACAGCGAATAACTTTACATCTGAAACGTTTAAAGACTCCATTTGTCCATTATTTATTTCTAAAGATACACGACAATGTATAAAGGGCTCCATTACCTTCTATGTTACATTATGGCCCCGTAGAAACAGTTTTTGTGAAAATAGGCTAACGATTGCGTCATAACCACTCGACTCTCTGTCGCACAGTAGAGAAATTTGTTGAGAAATTACCGTACAGACAGGAGGAGAAGCTCGCAGGCGATCGGGGAGACGTCAAGAGAGAAGCCCATAGATATAGAGTCCATAAAAGGGGACAAAATATTTCAACAACGTTTTTGGGGAATTGGAAATAATTCGGTATGTGGCAAGTGAATACATATGAAGTAGCTTTTATCCACGAACTTTAATAATTTATCTACTTCATTAAATAATGAAGTATGGGTAACAGCCGGTATATTGACGGGGAATGGAGAAATTATCAGGAAATTATACAGGCAGTGTAAGAAAAATCTCAATGTCAATCGCGGTTAATGTTCCTTTATTTATTTACAGATCTACGCTTGAAGATGAATGTGATCCCTTTCATCCTGGTCGGAAGCCATCTACAAAATGTCATAGCCTACATAACGTGAAATAAAGAAAAAAGTTTTTTGTTCAAGTGTTTTTGACCATGATTTATTAGCCAAAACTGCATGATTTAACACCTAGCTTTACTGAATAACTTTTTTATATGACTGATTCGTCCATTTCTCTTGCGATGTAGATGTGTAGATAACAGTTAACGCCATTTTGTGGTTATATTCGGCACCCATTAACGTTATACAACATCATGTGCATCAAAAATTAAATTATATTTAAAATATTCGATCCCTGGGCCGTTAAATAACTATTGGGTATGAATTCATATCAGTTCTTGAACATAATTTTACATAACTTCTTAATAGTATGCATTAACTTAATATGGCGTACTGGCGTTACATTTTAAAATACTATACAAAATAATTAATCAGAATACTTACTCCTGCTCACTCACGCCAAAGAACTCCCTGCTCAAGCTCGCCGTCTCTGCAAGATTAACGATGGCAGTTTGCACGCACAGCTACTAGAAGATTTACATCTGTCAGACAGGTTGCTGACGTCATCAAGCTTAGTTTGAGTCTGCGCGTCAGAAACGGAAGTGCTAAAAATCGCTAAAAATGGGCTTCACTTGTCTCAATTGAGTTCCAATGGGGTCGCTGTGTCCATTTCTTTTACTGTCTATGAGTAAAACGCGTTCTTTTAACAGAAAAGCTCTGATTGGGGGTTTGAATTCTGGAAATCTGGCAACTGTAAGCATGACCGCTCATAAAGACAGTCTAATGTTTTGTCTCCTTTATTCAACAAAAACAAAATTGATTTCAAAAGAGTGACTTTGGCAAAGTTTTTAGTCTTTTAGCCACATTTCAGTCTCGTCTTTTTTCGTCAACGATATGGAACGTGTTGTTTTAGTCACGTTATCGTAATACGTTATTGGTGTCGTCTCTCATCGTCTCGTCTTAGTCATGGAAAAAAAGGTCATCAACGAACATTTTGTCATAGTTTTCATTAACGAAATTAACACTGCACCTAACTTTCTCTGCTGCAGTTTATTTCTGCTAGGAAAAAAAGCAATATTGCCATCTACAGGCCATTGAAGGAACTATATCTTGTGTGCTTTGCCTTTACTCACCCAAACTTGTCAAGGTACTTTACACAAATGAGAGCATGTGCAGGTAGTTGCTGAATCGCAGGAGTTTCATGTTTGAGAGCATATATGAGGACGTGGTTGCAGCCGGTGATGAGCCCAAACCAGCACGTCCAGAGTAAGTAGGCTTTGACTTTTTAAAGGGGTGGTTCAATGCGATTTCACTTTTTTAACTTTAGTTAGTGTGTAATGTTGCTGCTTGAGCATTAACAGTATCTGCAAAGTTACAGCGCTGAAAGTTCAATGTAAATGGAGATATTGTCTTTTAAAGTTATGGCAGTTTAATGCCTACAAAAACGATCGGTTTGGACTACAACGAGCTTCTTCCCGGGTTGGTGACATCATAAACCCTGCAAAACGCACCCCCGGGAACACGCAACAAAGTGGGCGAGGCCATATGGCGCAGGAAGTGGAAGCAGAAGAGTTGTGTACACCGGCTAACAAACAGCAGTGACAGCATATCTAAACACTTTGACACAAACACTATATGAAATACCATTCATAAACGTCCTTTAAAAGCCGCGATTGCAGAGATTCTGCTTGACGCTCTTCATCTGGGTCTGATTCGGGCTCAATTTGATACAGCAATATAGACGCCATTATTTACATTTCCACCAAAGCCCACGTAACCGGTAAGAACTAATGGTAAGGGGCGTGGCGTTTCCGGACGCTTCAGCGAATCACGATGGCTCTGGATAGATAACCAATCTGAGCACATTGCGTATTTCGGAGGGAGTGGCTTCATAGAAGAAGGAAGTCAAACGAGCCGTTCGAATGACAATGGAAACAGAGGTTTAGAATAAAGGTAAAATATATGAAAAATATGGATTTTTAAAAAAAACAAAGCATTACGACGATGTTAAACTGTGCCACAAAAACACAATCAAGCCTAGTAAAAAAACACTGAACCACCCCTTTAATTCTACTTGCATTATTTTATGTATCTGTTATATTGAAGAGGCCTTTTTGAAGGATATTGGTTTCCTTATGCTCTTTTTGAGCACTTGAGCTTAACTGAGATGTTTGTAGATGTTTAAAAGGCTGTTGTGTTTACCTTGATTTATTGCAGTTTTGAGGTGTTCGGTTTTATTTTGATTTTAGAAAAGTGACATGTGGTGACGTGCTGCTAAGATGGCAGCGGCCTCATTTTCTCTTCAGAAATGCTC
Source organism: Megalobrama amblycephala (assembly GCF_018812025.1). Taxonomy (NCBI): domain Eukaryota; kingdom Metazoa; phylum Chordata; class Actinopteri; order Cypriniformes; family Xenocyprididae; genus Megalobrama; species Megalobrama amblycephala. Next base: position 9,055,795 of record NC_063048.1, on the reverse strand, counting down.
TTCAGAAATCTACGGGTGTGACGTCACGGACACCACGTCCATATAGAGTACTTCAGGGATGACGTGTTTTTGTAGGCCAACCCGGAAGTTAGCGGCGCACGGGTTCCCTCAATCGAAAGCCTATTCATTTTTTCCATAGACTTTTGGAAAATTGCAAAAAATAAGCTCTGTGTTTAACAAATGGTTATGACACTTACACGTTTTGTCTATCAGGATAATCTTTACAAGTTCACACAACATTCATACATTTTGAAACCTAAATAAAGTTGTCAGATATAAAAAGCTAACAGTAGGCTATAAACGGACCAACGTCACCACCAACAAGCTTCCTCAAACTTTATTTAAAAACATGCTCGCTGGTTATGATCTGCGCTGTGTATGAATACTTATCCACTTTTTCATGAGAAATGCTGTCCAAATGTCCTGTTTGTCATGATGATGTCTAAACTCCCCGCCAAAGGAAGTAGTCCCTTTTAGCAATTTGTTAGCAACCGCCGTTTTTAAGACACAATAAAGGTTTTAAAAATCACAAGCGGGTTATAACTGGTGTGTTTTATGTCATAGATCAAAATGTGAAAATATTTAGAGGATTTGTTAACCACAGACCTTATTTCAGGCGATTTAGCAAAAACCCATTCAAAAAACCCATAGACTTTGGGGCGATGGTACCAGAAGTCCTATAATGCTAACTCACTTCCGCGTTTTGCCTACAAAAACACGTCATCCCTGAGGTACTCTATTTCTTTACAGTCTGTGATGTAAAACTGTGGTGAAAAATGAAACTGCAGCACGCTGTCATTGAGAGCCATTGGGCCAGATTTCAGACTGCCGCTTATTTTCACGTTATCCTACATAAACCTCACTCCAGACCAAGACGATATCAGTCCACATAGGCCTGTGTGTCTGCATCAGGTCAGTAACTAGTTGGCATATCTGTTCTTTCTATGTGGAGTAGTGTATCAGATTAATGAAAGTATAAATCTTTTCATTTAAACATGCTCATGTGAATAGCCTTTATACAGTAGTTCTGTTGTGTTTGTTTTGTGTTTGTTCTGAGAAAAGACGTGACTTTGTTTTCCTCACTGGAACTTCTAACTTGTAATATTCTAAAACAACATTTGGACGCAATAAATACTATATTAAGGCAATTCTAAGATGGCATTCTATGCGTTTGTTGTGTGTACTAAAGTCTGTCAATCATCGATAGAGCGCCACCCTCAGACTGAATAACGCAAGGACATTAGAATTCTGCAAAAGTGTGTCTGATGTGTTCAGCGATCAGGATATAAAGCTTACAAAATGTTTAAAGTGTGAGTCATTGAATCATTCATTCAAAGGATTCGTTCATTCACCGTGTGTTGCTCAGACACACAAATCAGTCCTGACTCCTGCAGCTTTGTTTGGAAATATTTCTGTTGGTGAGACAGAGCGAAAATAGGCAATATTTTATCTAAAATGTAAGTTACTAAATATTAACTAATTGTTTTTTGAACTGTTGTATAAAATCAATATCACATTTGTAATCATGTTGATATTTGGAGAAAAACGGCACTCTTCATGTGATATTAATTAAATGATATAAATATTTAAGGCATATAAAGATGAATATTGGGTGCATTATAAATGTTTTAATCACATAGTGAAAGCGTAATCTCTAAATGCACCAGTGCACTAGTCTAACCTACTAGACTAACTTACATCACATAGTGTATGCGTGCAACTCTCTGTGTGTGTTTTTGTAAAGGAGAGAAATACTCGATAATTTCAGATCGCATATCGTTAAAACAACAATCACAATATTATCTCAGGCTATATATATCGCACACCCCTATAACAGACTAAATATCAGTAGCGACTCCTGGCTGTAAGTTTAGGTAGGGCAGATTGTGGGTCTCAGCCATATGCGCTGATTCATGTTTCCGCCGGTGGGTGCCCAGTGCCCCACATCACCCCCCATTACATCCAAATTATATTAGAAATAAATCCATACTGAGATTCAGTTCAGCCGTGATCTAATTGACATGATAATCAGTGGCACAATTCCTCAACAAACTGTCCATACCGGCGTGATGAATACGATCCTCAACTGGATGGAACTGGAATAAATTCTTTGAATGTTGCGATCCCATCGGACTTATGATAGCTGTCTGAATCGTAACAAAGCACTGTTTGCCAGAGGAGAACTGCCCACCGACTAAGCCTGGTTTCTCCCATGGTTTTTTTCTCCATTTTAACACCTGTTTGCCACCTGATGTCACCTGTTGGAGTTTGGGTTCCTTGCCGCTGTCGCCTTTGGCTTGCTTAGTTGGGGACATTTGACTTGACATTTGATATTCAACAGTGCTTTACATCTGCCTGCTTTACCATTTTCTTTAAGAGCTGCTGTGCAGCCAAAATTATATACCAGTTATCACTGTAAAGCTGCTTTGACACAATCTGCATTGTAAAAAGCGCTATAAAAGGTGACTTGACTTAATTATCAGGTTCGAATCTGCCCTCATATAGTTTTTTTCACTCATTAAGTTAAAAGAAGTTCATTAATGTTTGTATATTAAGAGCAGGGGCATGTTTGTGTGCATTTTGTTAGTGATTTCCCTGGAAAGAAGAGTCAAGCGATAGATTGACACACATGTCTGAAGACTAACTTACACGAGCCACAACGTTCCTCAGCATAATTTCAAAAACAACACGTTTCAGCGCTAGGTCGCTTCTTATTTAACTCAAATTAACGTCAACTGGATGTTTCATTTCCATTATATCCACGCAGCGAGATGACAATTTCAACCCAAAAGCACATTCTTTTCACGAGTGTTGTTGCGAGTCATGCTTTCGCTGATATCTGATGCAAGGAGAGTTTGAGTTTCAGCACACGCATGTATCTGATCGAGAGCAGAGCCATTTGTGCTCACGCATCACTTGGATGCGCTCTCGACGTTTGGCATTAAAATATTGCCATAGAAACGGCCTTAAATAAACTATAAAAAATGGTGAAGATCGTGTCTGAAAGCTTCAATCAATATTTTATTGATTAAAATCAATGGAGAATATCTTGTATTTTTCCGTGGGTGCTCCAGCCTATGGTCTCAGCGCTAGTTCATGATAAACATTGTTCCTGAAAGAATCAGCCGTTTGAATGAATCGACTGAAACTAATGACTCACTCATTGACAGTGACTTGATGCCACATAGTGGTGGTTTTAATGTCACATTTAAAGTATCTTTTCATTTTTAATAATTTCAAAATATCAATATTCAGCATTTTATGTTTAAATTATTTACATTTATTTACATTTACATTTATTCATTTGGCAGACGCTTTTATCCAAAGCGACTTACAAGTGAGGAATACAACAAGCGAGTCATCATGACGAGGCAAATAGACAAGAAGTGCTCATAATACAAGTTATAGGCAGTGCTCAGATTATCCTAAGCTACAATAGAGAGGGATTAGAGGAAGTGAAAGGATAGGAGTAAGAAGTTTTTTTTTTTTGTTGTTTTTTTTTGTTTTTTTTTTAAGATGAGGTTAAGTGCTCACGAAAGAGATGGGTTTTCAGCTGTCTTTTGAATATTGCCAGGGATTCCGCATTCCGGATGGAGGCAGGAAGATCGTTCCACCAGCAAGGAACAGTGAACGAGAACGTTCTGGAAAGTGATTTTGTGCCTCTCTGTGATGGTACCACAAGCCTTCGCTCCTTTAATGAGCGCAGGTTTCTGGTAGGAGTGTAGACTCGTAAGAGTGAGTGGAAGTAGGAGGGTGCTGAGCCTGTGGCAGATCTGTAAGCAAGCGTCAACGCCTTGAATTTGATACGAGCAGCAAGTGGTAGCCAGTGAAGAGAGATGAAGAGAGGCGTGACGTGGGCTCTTTTGGGCTCGTTGAAGACGAGACGTGCTGCAGCGTTCTGAATCATTTGTAGAGGCTTGATTGTGCATGATGGCAGTCCAGCCAGAAGAGCATTGCAGTAATCAAGCCTAGAAATGACCAGGGCCTGGACCAGAAGTTGTGTTGCATGTTCTGTTAGAAAGGGCCTGATTTTCCTGATGTTGTATAGTGCAAATCTGCATGACCGAGCTGTCTTTGCAATGTGGTCTTTGAAGGACAGTTGGTCATCAAGGATTACTCCAAGATTTCTGGCCAAATTTGACGGGGTAATTGAGGATGTACCTATCTGGATGCTGAAATCGTGATTTAGAGTCGGATTGGCAGGGAAGACGAGAAGCTCAGTCTTAGCCAGGTTGAGCTGTAGATGATGTTCTTTCATCCATGCCGAGATGCCCGCCAGACAGCTTGAGATTCGTGCAGCTACTGTGGGATCATCTGGTTGGAATGAAAGGAAGAGTTGTGTGTCATCAGCATAGCAATGGTAGGAGAAACCATGTGCCTGAATGATGGGACCAAGTGATGTAGTGTAAATGGAGAAGAGGAGGGGTCCAAGAACTGAACCCTGAGGAACACCCGTGGTTAGTTGATGAGCTTTGGATACCTCCCCTCTCCAGGCAACCCTGAAAGACCTTCCTGTGAGATAGGATTCAAACCAGAGAAGCGGAGTACCTGTGATGCCCAGTGATGAGAGGGTGGACAGGAGGATCTGATGATTCACCGTGTCAAAGGCAGCAGATAGATCGAGCAGAATGAGAACTGATGATTTGGAATCAGCCTTTGCAATCCGCAGGGATTCAGTGACCGACAGCAGTGCAGTCTCAGTCGAGTGGCCACTCTTGAAACCGGATTGATTGACATCCAATTGGTTGCTCTGTGAGAGGAAAGATGACACCTGGTTGAAAACAACTCGTTCAAGTGTTTTTCCTATGAATGGTAGGAGAGAAACAGGTCTGTAGCTGTCTACAATAGACGTGTTTAATGTGGGTTTCTTAAGCAGTGGGGTTACCCGAGCCTGCTTGAATGTGTTAGGGAAAGTGCCAGTGTGGAGAGATGTGTTGATGATGTGTGTCAGTGCTGGTAAAAGTGTGGGAGCGATGGCTTGTAGAAGGTGTGTGGGGATGGGATCTAGAGGGCAGGTGGTGGGATGGCTGGAGAGGAGAAGTTTGGATACTTCTGTCTCAGTGAGGGGGGAGAATGAAGAGAGGAGGTGTGTGGCTGTGTGTGTGGTTGGTCTGAGTTCCTGTGTGTGTGGAGCGGAGAACTGACTGCTGATGGTAGATGTTTTATCAGTGAAAAATGTAGCAAAATTATCAGCAGTAAGGGATGAGGTGGGTGGTGGTGGAGGGGGGCAGAGGAGAGAGTTGAATGTTTTGAAAAGTGTGCGTGTGTTTGGAGCGTTGTTGATTTTGTTGTGGAAATAGGAAGATTTAGCAGCATGAATTTCAGCAGAAAAGGATGAGAGCAGAGATTGATAGCTACTTAGGTCAAATTGGTCTCAGAGCGCAGTCAGCACACACACCTGGAACACATAAAGCTGCTGCTCATACAGAGCGTGAGTACTTACACCTGTTTCACACACACTCCGTCTGCAGTACGTATGCGTCGCAGGAGCAGAATGCGCATATTGTGCTTTCACGTATGTCGCGTTTGCAGGTCGCAGCTGATCCGTGGCTGCAGTGGCGTAGGCAGAATTTTATTTTTGTCCGGGTCTGGGCAGAAGTGAGCGGGCACTTTCACGTAGGGTCCTATAGTCTACATATTTACTACTAACGGTGGTTAGTTTGCAGCAGTGCCTGCACTATTTATGCATTTGTCAGCTCTGAACTTCATCAAACAGTGTGTATAAATGCATATAAAAGCACTTTAGATTCAGTTTCTGTGTTTCCACTGCATTGCAAAGATTAATTTTGTTAATATTGATTTTATTTGATTGGTAACAGCCCTAGTGTATCTTATTGTTATAAATGAATTTATTGATTAAATCACACACAAGATTTGTTCATTAATTTGACACAAAAGATCAGGCATACATTTAATTAGGTTATAAAATAATGGAAAAAATGGTAAAAGGTAAAAAATCATTTTAAACTTAGATAATTTCAGGCACTGCTGCAAACTAACCACCGTTAGTAGTAAATATGTAGACTATAGGACCCTACGTGAAAGTGCCCGCTCACTTCTGCCCAGACCCGGACAAAAATAAAATTCTGCCTACGCCACTGCAGCCACGGATCAGCTGCGACCTGCAAACGCGACATACGTGAAAGCACAATATGCGCGTTCTGCTCCTGCGACGCATACGTACTGCAGACGGAGTGTGTGTGAAACAGGTGTAAGTACTCACGCTCTGTATGAGCAGCAGCTTTATGTGTTCCAGGTGTGTGTGCTGACTGCGCTCTGAACCGCTCTCAGAAACCATGAGCTCGTATTGAATGAGCGCTGTTTCACTTCTTACTGCACAATGTTTTTAAATCAGGCTTAAAAGTGCATTGTTTCATGAGACCGTGTAATAACTCCACACTGGTGATGAAATGACTTTGACGCTGAAGTCTGACATAATCAATTATGTGTTTGTTTGGTGAGATCGGCCTGTTTTAGTGACTCCTGATCGATTCATAAGCTGTGTCCCAATTCAGAGGCTGCATCCTTCGAGGGTCAGAATGAGTGTTGTTAAATGGGACGGTCTAGCCTACGGAGCACTGATCTTGGATTTATCTGATGTACCATCATTTCACGACAAACGAAAGCCACATTTGGAGGAGTCTTCTAATTGGGACAGCCTTCACTGTGACACACTCGGCCTTCGAAGGATGCAGCCTCTGAATTGAGTCACAGCGATAGAATCTGATTATCGGCCGATAACAATCTGCAGTCAATCGATTGGAGCATCCCTAATTTTAAACGATCTTTATTTTAATGAACTGATACCAATCCATAAATCCAGAGAATCAATATTTTAGTCTGTGCTGTTTTCAGTTGATGCACTTTTGATAAGAAAATCTCAGCTTTCAAATTCTGTCAAATGTATTAAGAAATTCAAACAATATATGTGTTTTTGGCGCTCTTTAATGTGTCTGACAGATCGCTGTAGTGTCTCAGTTCAAGCAGCAGTGCGGAGCACGAGTGAACTGGTTATCTTTTCCTCTTTACTACTAGTTATAGCATGAAAGAAACATGGATAATATTAGGATCGCCTCAACTCACAGCAGAGAACATACATTTACCTCAGCTAAAACACAGAAAGTAATTTTTATGTCTCAGTTTGTAAGAATGAACAGAAACACATTTACAGTAATGCTCTTACAATAGAAGTCTAGCAGGTCAGATAGGTGGAGGGTTTGAAAGCTGAATTGTGACGCTCATATTTTTTGTTGAACCATTAATTTATATTTTTAAGTAAAAAATGTTATAAAGTTTTCACAGTGATGATTGTTCTCAGTGTTACTTACAGAGCTGATCGAGTTGCTGTAACCACAGGCAGCAACTTCTGAAGAACTTCATCTGCTGTATTTACTGCAACACTATTTGAAAATAAAAAATATATGAATTATTAATGCTAATAATATACTAATAATAGACATTCCACCTCTCCCGGAAGTTCCAGGAGTCTCCCACATATTGATATTGGGTGTTTGTCAAACAGAAGGCTGAATCCTAGTGAGTTTGTGTCTTTATAGTCCAGTCCTTCTGAGGCTTGTAGACTCGAGTCCTCCTCAGCATTAAACACTAGAATGAGACGCTCTAGTAAGTGCGCATGGCTACGGCACACATGTTCCTGCTCCCACAGCACAAAAATACTAATAAAACTTAGTATTAAAAATACTTTGTATTAAAAATCTTTTCTTAATGCATTTCAGTGAATGACAACCGTCTGTGTCTCTCAGTGGCTTACATTACTGACAGTTTAGTGTTAGTGATTAATTTACACCAAAACAGAAGATAACATGTATGCCTTCATCACTGAAAACATTATTTTTGTCTTACATTTCATAATGAACTCAGATAAGTGCAGACTCGCTTCCATCAGTTATTTTTTCATGGATTGAAATGTGTGCAAAGGATTGTGGGTGAATGAAGGACATAAAGGATACACTTGATGCATCCTTCAAAATGAGCTGAATGAAGGACGTGAAACGAAGTCTGCCTTCAAAGGATCCTTCAAACTGAGACGACCTTTAGAGGTGCTTGATGACATGGCAGCAGATATATGCAGCTTTACTAGGACACAGCCTTCTGTTTGAGAAGCACCCAGCGTCTCCCAGATGCCCGCAAATTATGTACAATATCCCAGAAATCGATTTTTGCCCTGTGATATACACACATCTTATTGGCCATTGCTTTCAAGCACTCAAAAGACATGTCTGTGATTGGCTACCATGCTCAATGCTGCAAAAACACACTAAATATAAACCTCTGTGCATGTGATATGGTTATTATTTACAAATACACACAGAAGTTAAAAATGTTTGATCACTCAAATGACCTATTTTGAATTTAAAACAGACAAGTTTGTATCCCTGTGCTTTATTCCTGTAAGGAGGAGTGATTTTTGGGAGTGTTTGTGTGAGAGAGAAATAAAAAACATTAAAATATGAACTACTAAACTCTGTGTGACATCTGCAGGATTACAGATTTATCAGATTCTTGTTTCTCTTTGTTCATAATGTTTTAGACTGCAATGATTGAACTCAGTGTTACTTACTGATCAGTTTTGTATCCAATTAATCTGTTCAGGTCAAACTTCTGCATTGTCTCCTCTGAGCTCAACAACACAAAAACTAAAGCTGACCACTGAGATGAGGAGAGTTTCACATCACGTAATCCTGCATATCTCGTATGAGGTTGAGCTTCATTCACTAGTGAAAGATCACCCAGTTCATTCAGACAGTGAAACAGATTGATGTATTTATCTGGAGAGGGATTCTCACTGATCTTCTCTTTGATATAGCAAACTGTTTCCTCATTGTTGTGAGAGCTGTTTCCTGTCTGTGTCTTTAGTTCTTGTAAGAGACTCTGATTAGACTCCACTGACAGACCCAGAAGGAAACGAAGGAAAAGGTCCAGATGCCCATTTTTACTGTCTAAAGCCTCATCCACAGCTCTCTGATGGAGGTCAGATAGTGAAGCTTTAGTTGGTTTGGTAATCTGGTCAAACACATTGATGTTCTTGTTCATAAAGGAGAGATGCACATATAGAGCTGCTAGATGTTCCTGAATGCTCAGATGAACAAAGCAGAAGACTTTCCCCTGATACAAGCCCAATTCCTCTCTGAAGATCTGAGTGCACAATCCTGAGTACACTGATGCTTCTGTCTCATCAATGCCACACTCTCTCAGGTCTTCCTCATAGAAGATCAGGTTGCCTTTCTTAAGCTGCTGAAATGCCAGTTTCCCCAGTTTGACAATCATGTCTTCATCTTTCACTTTCTTCTCATAGTCCTTCTCATGTTTGAAGTTGGTCTGAAGGATCAGGAAGTGTGTGTACATTTGAGTCAGAGTCTTGGGAATCTCTCCTCTCTCTGCTTCACTCAACATCTTCTCTAGAACAGCGGCTGAGATCCAGCAGAACACTGGGATGTGACACATAATAAAGAGGCTCCTTGATGACTTCAGGTGTGAGATGATCCTGTCGGACAGACTCTGATCCCTGATTCTCTTCCTGAAGTATTCCTGCTTCTGTGGGTCACTGAAGCCTCGTACCTCTGTCACTCGATGGACACACTCAGAGGGGACGAGATCAGCTGCTGCTGGTCTGGAGGTGATCCAGATGAGAGCAGAGGGAAGCAGATTCCCCACAATGAGGTTCGTCAGCAGCACGTCCACTGAGGCTGATTCAGTCACATCACACAACCTCACATCGCTCTGAAAATCCAGAGACAGACGACACTCATCCAGACCATCGAAGATGAACAATACTTTATACTTATCACTGGATATTTCCATTTCTTTTGTTTCAGGGAAAAAGTCATGAAGAAGATCTGAAAGACTGAGTGTTTTGTCCTTCATGAAGTTGAGCTCTCTGAAAGAAAGAGGAAATATGAGCTGGATGTCCTGATTCTTTTTCCCTTCAGCCCAGTCCAGGATGAACTTCTGCACAGAGACTGTTTTTCCAATGCCAGCGACTCCCTTTGTCAGCACAGTTCTGATGGGTTTGTCTTGTCCAGGTAAAGGTCTAAAGATGTGACTGCATTTGATCGGTGTGTCCTCTGTTTCTGCTCTCCTGGACTGTGTCTCAATCTGTCTCACCTCATGCTCATTATTGATCTCTCCACTTTCACTCTCTGTGATGTAGAGCTCTGTGTAGATCTCATTCAGGAGTGTTGGGTTTCCCTGCTTTGATATTCCCTCATACAAACACTCAAACGTCTTTCTCAGATTTGATCTCAGTGTGTTTAAGACCTCAGGTTTAGAGTCATGGCTGTAAGATTAAAATACCAGATTATTATACAAGTTTAAGAAGTAAATATCCATAAATTACAAAATAGATCATTTTTTTCGCTGTATTATGAGACACAGAACATCATTAGTTTTCTTAAATGTTTCAATTATTAATCATGTGATTGAGTGATGTGTGATGTTCATTGCAGCACCTAAAATTAAACAACAACAACAAAAAAATTCCTCCATTTTACCTGAAACCAGGATTCATGCTTTCATTAAAGTCTTGTGGTTGAATCACAGTTTTGTTTTTAACTGGACTGGATAAAAGATTTGACCTTAAATCAGAATGAAGAGGGTAAAGAATCAGACACACTGATATTGATGTAATCATGTCATTAACTGAGTAACAGACCAACAGATTTTACAGTGAATGTTTTAACAATACAATACATACAGGTGCTGGTAATTAATAACAACTATAAGCATATATTTTATAGATATAATATACCTGAGATCAGGCCGTTTGTTTCCAAAATTTATTGGCTCAATCATAGACCTGTTACTCTTCAGAGACACACAGCTGGACTCTGGGTTTGAGCTCTTCTGCTGGACTGAACTGTAACAGAACAGATTCAGTTCAATCCTTTAGATTACTGTGTTCATTCTTTATGAGAGGAACCATATTAATATAAACACATTTATCTTTCATCAAAAAGCACTTTGAAGAAATGTTATGACCTTTTCTTTAATATTTCATGGTAATATTAAAACAAACAAAAACAGACAAAATAGGATACACATTTTTTTCTGTTAACTAGAAAAAATGTCAAAAAAACCTGTGATCTTTTTCTGTGATGTAATACAATATTTAACAGTGTTTGTTGAAAGTACCTGCATCCTGGAGAAAAATCTCCATCTCTGGATCCTTGTGAATCACCCATGATGAAGCTGCAGGAGAATCTGATGAGTTTGATCTCCTCCACTGACTCTGAGGGGAAAAAAGACACAAAATTAAATGATTAAACAATCTTCATAATTTAGCTGAACATATGTTGAGTGTGGGAGAAAAAGGATCATGTGACTGTAACTCAAGCTCAGTTATACATGTTTACACTGTTAAACCTCTGAAGAATCAAAGACATCACGAAACACACAAGAAACATTGAAGTGAAGGTGAAAGAAACACTTTATTTAAATTAATTTATTTATTTTTACCAAACAACCATATATAGGCCTACATTCATATTAGTATGAGGAAGTCTCCACACATGAACACTCACCTTGATCAAACTTTCACAAGTTACAGGTTCTCAAATCCTCCAGCTTTAACATCATAAAGATACACGGAAATTCCTCCATAAACTTTGATAAACGTTTCTATTGAACACTTTGACGCTCGTATTCATATTTTTCCTGCTTAAAATGGCGACAGATGAACTAACTTACTTTCACTTTCTATTTGTGTGTGTGTGTGTGTGTGTGTGTGTGAGAGAGAGAGCGAGAGAGAGAGAGAGAGAGAGAGAGGGTCAGTATCGATCAACTTCTCTCTCTTTCTCTGAACTCGATGAGAGATTAAACAGTCTGATCAAACACAGATCCAGCAGCTCATCATCAATAATATTCAAGTATTCGCAAATACATTTTAATATTTCAAGACAGTGTAAAATAAAGAAGTATTTTGTCGCTGTAGTGTGTGTGTCGCCCTCTGCTGACAGAAAACAAACGAACAACAATAATTATGTTTGGTTTTTATTCGACCAAATTTCATAAAGGGTTAGTTCACACAAAAATGATAATTCTATCATTTTTTTCTCACCCTCGTGTCGCCAATAAGACTTTCGTTCATCTTCGGAACACAAATGAAGATCATTTTAATAAAGTCTGTATGATTTCTCCCTCCATTGACAGTAAAGAGTATGAAGACATTAGGCTGCATTTACACTGATATTACATATCCGATTTTTTTTGGACTACGTGCTTACATTTCTTTTAAAAGTGACCTGTATCGTGCCGTGGCTAACCGCCATTTTTACACTGCACTTGGCGAAACGTACCAAAAATAGCCTATGACATCACAAATCAATTTCAATGGTACATTGAGCTTAATTTATTGACATGAATTCATACAGAACCCCTTTTAATGGAATAGTTACATCCCTACATAAAAATAATACAAATTCTTCACGACAGTATGCGAGTTGAAGAATACTCGGGTACGGGTAGATATTCACAGCTTCATGGGCTCGAAGCCGCCACTTTTCAATAACGCAGGAGTCGCATTTACAGGGGAATATCCGATCTGTCCGATCTGCAGGCGCAAACGCACGTATCCGCCATCCTATACTAGTTTTTTTTTTTTTTTTTTTTTTGTCATTAAAACAAATGCATTCATCAGTGATTGTATATCAAGGGCAGTTGCAAGTTTGTGTGCTTTTTATTTTGTGGTCATTGAAAAGAGGGTTTTTTAACATTTCGCGGTACAGACATACCTATAACAAACGGAACATCTCTAGTTGACTGGCAGATTATTAATTTCATTTGTTTGTGTTAAATAAAAGGCGATCTGACGTTGAAATGTGTTGCTCTTGAAATCACACTGAGTGCTCGTTGTCGCTGTTGTCAGTGACGACGGCTCGTGCACAGACGCGCGCTTCAGTCCCTATTATTAAAATAATTCTCATTTTCACAGATTCTGCAAGGGGTTCACATACTTTTTCATGCCACACACACACACACACACACACACATATATATATATATATATATATATATATATATATATATATATATATATGTTGCATGACTCTATATACATTGCATAAACAAAGTTCACACAGCTAATATCACCCTCAAAATGGATCTTCACAAAATGTTCATCTTGCATGCTGCATTCATGCATCAGATCATGTAAGTACAGTATTTATTTGGATGTTTACATTTGATTCTGAATGAGTTTGAGGCTATGCTCCGTGGCTAACGGGCTAAAGCTAACATTACACACTGTTGGAGAGATTTATAAAGAATGAAGTTGTGTTTATGAATTATACAGACTGCAAGTGTTTAAAAATGAAAATAACGACAGTCTTGTCTCCATGAATACAGTAAGAAATGATGGTAACTTTAATCACATTTAACAGTACATTAGCAACATGCTAACGAAACATTTAGAAAGACAATTTACAAATATCACTAAAAATATCATGATATCATGGATCATGTCAGTTATTATTGCTCCATCTGCCATTTTTCGCTGTTGTTCTTGCTTGCTTACCTAGTCTGATGATTCAGCTGTGCACAGATCCAGACGTTAATACTGGCTTCCCTTGTTTAATGCCTTGAACATGAGCTGGCATATGCAAATATTGGGGGCGTACACCCCGACTGTTGCGGTGTTATGTTGAGATTCGTCTCTTCTTCGGAGGTCTTTTAAACAAATGAGGTTTACATAAGGAGGAAACAATGGTGTTTGAGACTCACTGTATGTCATTTCCATGTACTGAACTCTTGTTATTTGACTATGCCGAGGTAAATTCAATTTTCAATTCTATGGCACCTAAACAGTTACACAAATCACAGAAAATATCGTCTATTTTTCAGTCCAAAGTCTAAAATACTTGCGTCAAATGTACAAATTAATCAGCATTAAATAGTCATACCTTAGTTTGCAAACTGGGCTCATGTCAGCGCGGTCTGCAATACCAACTACTTGTGCTTCCCTTTTAGCAACAGCAAGAATGTTGTGACAGTTGGTCAGTGTTGTATTTGTCCCGCCCCTCCTCCACTCTGATTGGACGGTTGAATAAAAAGGGACAGTGATGAGCGCAGCGTTTTACATTCTTCAACTCGAGGCGACCAGGGGCCTGTTTCAGAAAGGAGGTTAAGTGAGAACTCTGAGTATGTTAACCCTGAAATGAGGAAAACTCTGGGTTTTCCGTTTTAGAATGAGAGGTATTTCAAACCCAAAAAAATGAGAACACAAAACACTAATATTTTCCTCTGAAAACACCCTGTTTTAAGTGTTCATGACTATCACTGTACTTTGCCGTGTTAAACTGATTAATTCTGTGAACACAGGCAGACAATGTTAAAGAAGAAACACTGAGATCACATTGTCCTTCTATTTGAGCTGGTATCATGGCAGCAGTTGCACAAACTGTCTAGAGTTTTACCAGTTCTGTGACTTCAGGCACTTTATTCTGACATCTTTAAATGTGTCATTACTTTGTTTAGAAGCTATTTTTATCCAACGGGTGTCGAGAGTCTCGTTCATGATCTCTGTTTTTGAGCTGCATGAAGCACATGATCAGCAGGGATTCATGTCTGTATTATTTGATTCTGTTGAACTCTTTGTGAAGGTCATGTAAGTGTATTTACTACATTACACTGTGTGTTTATACCTGAAAGTGTTCTCAGTCACAAATGTAGCCTTAAATGTTTTTGCTATGCTCAATAAATATTTAATTTAGCTAACAGATGTGGCTGTGTAACCTCACTTGACACAAATAGAGCAGTTTATAAAATAAAAAGCAATCTTGATTAATACATGTGCTGGTCATTTAGAATGTATTAGTGTTACTGTAATGAAATAAGTAGATTAGTGAAGATAAGTACATAAAACTGTTATTACCATGTTTAACCACTAGATGTCTCTTTTCAGCACAAACTCACAGGCCTTTAGAATGGAATTATATTTGACCTGAATTAGAATTTAAATATGCTTAATTGAAATTAAATATGCAGTTTTGAACTTCACACATCAAATTAAAATGTGTGTTCATTGAGTTCAGATCTTAATATTAACTTACTGAGATGATGAACTGTTTTTGCTCTGCAGCTCCTGGAAACTGGTGTAATTAGTTTCTTCTACGCAGGAGATCTTTTAAAACACTTCCAGTCGGTTTCACAGACAAGACTTAAATCTAGTCTCAGACTAAAATGCATGTTTGATCTGTTTTAACTGAAAACATAAGGTATGTCAGTGTCACGGATTTGTCTGAAGATTCACACCAGTAATGTTTTTCTAAGACACGTTCATAAAAGCTAAACGTTAATTGAACTAATGCCTAATCCTGGCTTAATCTAAACTCTGTCTGTGAAACCAGGCCTTAATTCTATTTAATGGAGTTGCTACCCTTTAATCTCAAGTTCATTAAATCTTCAGAATTTACAGCATTCACTAATTATGTTCAAATATCAGCTGAATGCAGTTTATATATTTAATCAGAATATTAGTAAAACAACAGCACTGTGTTTGACATAGATCAGTTCATTAAAGTCTATATATTTAGTTGAACTTGATGTCTTCATTCTGGCAGCTGAACAGAAAGAGTGAATGAAAATAAACCCTGAAACATCAATCTACTGAACATATAATGTTTTTATTACACCATTTTTATTAATATTTTTCATGTGTATTTGAAAGGCATTGTGTTACAGCAGCCACAAAACATCACTTATGATTCAGTGTCAAAAATGCTGAAGGGTAATGAAGAGGATAGGATATTTTTGATTTATTAATATATATTTAGACCTATATGGATACAACAAGTAAAACTCTAATATTTAATAGGCTATTGTTCTAAATTAAGGGTATTGTTAATTAATGATTTTATTATTATTAAAAAAGGGCAAATCTATTAAAGGGATAGTTCACCCAAAAATGAAAATTTGATGTTTATCTGCTTAACCCCAGGTCATCCAAGATGTAGGTGACTTTGTTTCTTCAGTAGAACACAAATGATGATTTTTAACTCCAACACAGTAAAATCAGCAGTGTAAAAATTGCAGTGTTAAATGTTATTTATTCCCAAAGAGTTGAATTAACAACATACAGTGTTAATGAGTACTGCTTTAAGTGTAGTTACAGGGTGTTAAATGATTTGATTTGATTTTTTACACTGAAAGTGTTAAAAAAAGCGCCAATTTGTCTTGACTCCGCCCCTCTGTGGCTGTTGCCTTGCAAGACGATGAGTCGACGACGCCATTTTCTTCATGCGACTGAGACGGCAAGTGTGATTGCGTTCTCTCTATAAAATTAAATAGCAAATAACTTTGCGTTATCATTGTTAGTTAAAAATATAAACGCCGTTGAACACATTTGAAAATTACTTACTGCGCATGTTTTTGTCAGGTTTCCTTAAAGGAACACTCCACTTTTTTGAAAATAGGCTCGTTTTCTAACTCCTCTAGAGTTAAACAGTTGAGTTTTACCGTTTTCGAATCCATTCAGCCGATCTCTGGGTCTGGCGGTACCACTTTTAGCATAGCTTAGCATAGTTCATTGAATCTGATTAGACCATTAGCATCACTCTCAAAAATGACCAAAGAGTTTCGATATTTTTCCTATTTAAAACTTGACTGTTCTGTAGTTACATTGTGTACTAAGACCAACAGAAAATGAAAAGTTGGGATTTTCTAGGCCGATATGGCTATACTGTCATTCCGGCGTAATAATCAAGGATCTTTGCTGTCGTACCATGAGTGCAGCAGGAGCAATGATATTACGCAGCGCCTCTCATAAATGTCTCCATGGTTGCAAGGCATGCTCCCTGTGCAAACGGAGGGTCACATGTGCTGCGTAATATCATTGCTCCTGCTGCACTCATGGTACGGCAGCAAAGCTCCTTGATTATTACGGCGAAATGAGAGTATAGTTCCTAGCCATATCAGCCTACAAAATCACAACTTTTCATTTTCCGTCAGTCTTAGTACACGATGTAACTACAAAAGAGTCAAGTAAAACTATCAAAACTCTTTGGTCATTTTTGAGCGAGATGCTATTTTATTCCAGTGCTGATAGAGATAATTTAACTAAATTAAAAACTAATGATTTATACAACAGAATGAATCAATACTGAATTTATTTAAGCTGAACAATGACACTATATTCTTTGAGAGCTGCTGTGCAGCCAAAATTATTTTCCCTCTATCACTGTAAAGCTGCTTTGACACAATCTGCATGTAAAAGTGCTATATAAATAAAAGTGATTGACTTGATGTTTAACTGTAGACCAGTGTTGTTCATCAGAAGGATATTGAGATTATCATCAGTTAGTTTACTGATATCCCAACTTAGATCAGTACAGGTCATCAGATCGATCAAACACCTACAGCCTCACGGTACCTTTTATGATCAACAGGATCAACATCACTGTTGTAGTCAAGCTTTTGTTCACAGTGTTGACCTGAGTTTACGTCTGACATACTGAATCTCTCTAGTACCTTTGAAATGGACCTTTTCTGATTCGTTTTTACGACTCCTAGGAAATGTTTGTGCTTTCCCAGATCTTTCATTTTGAATCTTACTGTCAGCTTTTTCAGGAAGTCTCTTTGTAATCTACACCCATCACCTAACTATAGCCTTTAGTGACTTATCTGGCCTTGTATGTCTAAATATCATCTCTATTATTTTTGATAGCATAGACTCATCATCCCACTGGAAGCGTAGTTTGGTTAAATGTTTCATTCTCCTTAAGGGAATCCCCCTTTCATGGCCTCGCTTGAACTCAAACTTCCTCGAATGTTTGTGGTAAATCACACACTCTGTAACAGTCAACATTGGAATCTGGTCATCACACTCAAGTCAAGTCTGTAGTGGTAAAACAGATTCTGTCAAAATTAATCAAAAGAGTGTTTTTTAAAATCATAAATGTATGACACAGACACACAGGTAAAACCAGCATGGGGTAAAAGACAGTATTGTATTACCCTCAAGGTTCAAGGTAATACAATCCAAACCAGGAATAATACTCCAAACCAGGAATAATACTCTCGTGTGAGTAGGCTCTCCACAGCTCCTCAGCACTTTTTGAGAAACCTTAAACCTGGCTAGCCATCGTAAATGATAGATGAGTTGAGTTGCCCTCCTTATGAAGTGACAAATATCGATTTCCCAGTAAAGATCTTCTGTAAGATATACCTCAAGATGTCTAAAACTGCTCACCCTTTCAGCTATGACTCCACCGATCATCAAGGTGCTGTACTTCCTCACTTATTTACTTCAACGATCATCTCCTTAGTCTTAGTGACATTCAAAGAGAGATTATTAATATAACACCATATGAGGATTTATACATATACTTTTTAGTTTATGTAAGGTAATGTGAAAATAAGCAGGCAGTTTCAAATCTGACGAAAATTAGAGTGCTGCAGTTCCATTTTTCACCACAGATTCACACTGGAATATTGTGTGGCGCTGTAGAGCTGGAGAGACTCAGACTCTCTCTAACCTGCTTATTATCATGATACACGTCTGCTGAAGTGCTAAATTTTAATCTCGCTCACTTCATGACTAGAAACACATAAAAACAGTTCTCCAGTGAATTGAAGACATAAAGTTTGTTTGTAGGTATAAATGTGCATTTTTCTACAGTGGACCAGCTGTCTGTTCAGGGTGTTTCTCTGTCTTATATAAAGCATGTTCAAGTGTTCACTATCAAACACCGGTGTGTCAGTAAAGTGCAGCAGCTGAGCAGGATTGAGACACTGATCTGAGGAAGAAACTGTCCATTAAACAACTGCGTTTTTCGTATACAGACAACATTATCAAAACAATCCACGTTCACATGGATCCACGGAAACAACTGAAATCGCTGTATTCTGCTGCCAGGCCAGTAGATGGCGATGCCACTTTGTAAAGAAAACTATGTGCATATAGACTGAAGGCGTAAAACACATGTACGTGACGTCAACGTTTTCACAGATTCATGTTTTTGTAGTTGACACCGAGACGATAACGGTATTATTTTCAAAAACATACACTTTGAAACTCGTTTTCAAAAGATGTTCAGGTCTTCAGCTGCTGGTATCTGATGTGTGTTCTTGAGAACATGATGAAGGGTTTTGATGAGAGAATCTCTCCTCAGTTTTGACATCAGAATCAAACTTTATAGGCTCATCTGGATCACATGACACTAGAAATCACAAATATATATATTAGATTATCCTCATTGTTTGTGTTTGTTTATAATGTTCTCAATCTATAACACTTCTGTCAATTAAACACAATCACACATCTGTGAACTTTCAATAAGTTAGATTCTATATTCAGACTGCAGAAAGTGACGAATCTCTCTGTATGTGTCGTAAAGTGTAAAGTATAATGATCAATCACTCACAGCTTGGCTTTATTCTGTCCATACTCTCACATCTAACAAGTCTCAGTTCTCTTTTCTCTTGTGATCCACTGGTTTGTGTCTCCATTTTTCTCTCTGTCTTCTTGTTTTCTGCTGCTCTGTGATTTCTGGGGCTCCAGCAGTTTTCTGGATGTGTGATTTTCTTTCTCCACTCCATTTGAATCTGTTCAATCACACAGAAAACAGTTTAGTTAATGGATTAATTCACTTTCAAATGAAAATTAGTCCAAGCTTTACTCACCCTCAAGTCATCCTAGGTGTATATGATTTTCTTCTTTCTGATAAACACAATCTGAGATATATTAATAAATATCCCGATATATAACGCAATATAACGCATCTAGCTTTATAATGGCAGTGAACGGGACCAATGAATATGAGCTGAAGAAAGTGCCTCCATCCATCATAAACGTGTACTCCACACGGCTCCGGAAGGTTAATAAATGGCCTTCTGAAGCGAAGCGATGTGTTTGTGTAAAAAAAATATCCATATTTAACAAGTTATAAAGTAAATTATCTTGCTTCCTCTAGACCGCCTTCCATATTCAACTTGCGAAAAGCTTAACTTGTGTCACTTCAGTTACACTTTTTCCATAAGTTGAATAGGGAAGGCGTTGGACGTAGTCTAAGAGTCCTGAACTGTGAGAGTTTTACATTTTCTTTGTAAGTTGAATACGGAAGGAGGTGTGGCAGGAAGCTAGATATTTTACTTTATAGCTTGTTAAATCGTCTCAGGTTTTGCATATAACCGTAGTTCCCTGAGAATAGGGAACGAGACACTGCGTCAGCAATGCTTTGGGGAACGTCTCATGTGAACACCAAGAAGTGAAAAGTTTCAGCGCGTAAAGTTTCCTTGTGGATGGAGCTCTGGAGTGAAGTATGAAGACTCTATGAGTTGGGCGCCCTCAAAGACCTCTGTCCTCCGACCCTCCGACGTTTCCATTCCTCCAGAAAATCTACTAAGAGAACCAGTCTCTCGAGACTCTGGTGTAGTTAATGCAGTCACTCCAATGACTTGAAGCGTACTGGCAGGAAACAACCTTTTTGACTGCTTTTTTGATCCAAAATGGTCCCTTTATATTGGTTACTCTAAATGACATCAATGAAATTCATTTTTCCGGACATTTTTCTCATAACAAAGCAACGACTTCTACACATAATTTTAATACCCTTTTACACTATGTTGATATATGATGTTATAAAATCATGCCAGAATAAAAAGTATATACATTTATTACATTTTAAGATATTTTAATCACAAATAATTTGGACAGTTAAAACGCCAAGCGTCAATTTAAATCATCTTTGCTCAGCTGCATGACCACAGATCTCTTTCACCAAAAAAATCATTCTGTCATCATTTACACATCAAGATCAACACTGATAATCAGATCCAGAACGTTCTTGTGTGCAAAACATCTCTTTCCTTCTCATTACAACATGACAGTAAATTACAGCTCATCAGTTCCAGTTCAGGGATAAAACAGTTCAATATAAAACATGTTTCTACATTCATGATGTAAAAAAACATTAAAGAAGTTTTAGGCTTTGTTGCCACTGACAATTAAAGTGTACAGTACTGTACCTTCAGTATTGAATGAATAAAAACTTCACAAAATAAATATAAAAGTCTTTTAATCACCTTGTGATGAGCAGGAAAAAGGAAACATTGACGCAGCTCCGAAATCTGTGCTGATGTTTTGCTGATGAGTTTCAGAAAAAAGTTTTATAAAACGGCTTTGATGAAACGCTAAAGAAACCGAGTCAAATCAAAACTAATCAGGTTTGGTTGTATGTGTTATAAACCCGCCTCTATACAGTACTGTCACATGACAGGAAATGATGAGAAGAAACCCTCTAGTGTGTGGATTTAGCCTTGACCACACTCTCACACCTTGCTCTTCCTCGTCCTCATCCTCGTCCTCCTCGTCCTCCTCGTCCTCAGATTGTTCATATCATCATTCAGTTCACCTGTGCTCTCTTCTGAACGGACTCATATTTCATTCAGTTGGTTTGATCACATCTTTAGAAACAAGTGTGAACAATTTTAGCTGTTGTGTGTAAATGATGACAACTGTGTTGAAGTTGTGCTTAACTTGTGCAGCTTGTGTTTGCTGTTTTGCATCACAGTGTGATATGTGTGTTTTAGTGAGTGAGAATGTGTTTAGAGTTTTCCAAAAAGAGTGCATGAGACTGAGCGTATGTACGAGAACTAGGCAGGAAGTGTGTCTCTCTCTGAGTCGCTCTCGGGTGTGCAGGTTTATGGGTTATTCTCTATTGAACGTTCTGTTGGAAGGTTTTTGTTCATGAAAATGAACCGTTAATGCTACTGTATATTTAATGCTGGGGTCTTTTTTTGTACTTTTGATGCTTGTGATTCTTATTTTGAGGAATATGTTTTCTCCTCATTGAATTTCATAAAGCATCAGAAAGTTTGAGAGCGGTTCATGCGTAAATGGAGTGTTTTGTGAGGGAACTTTTTCCAGTTCATAGTGAGGTTATCCTGTGGTTTAAACATTAATTCAGTGCATTATTTGTGCATTACTGTGATGGCCGAACCTACGGCCACACAGTGAGAAGGGTAACTCCGCACTATACATTCATTCATAACGCATCGCTCATTCACTACATGACGCATACATTTTCCCCTCACACATATTTCTCTATACATTTATTCACATATTTGACTTCCCTTTGTTCTGTATTTATTCTCTAAGTTGATAATATAGATTCAAGGTTCATTTTACATATGTAATAAAAACGCTACACATATTTGATTTGACCATACTTGTAATGCTTTATTTACTTTAGTAGTTCGTTCGTTGGTTTGGAGAGCACACTTACTAGCTTGCGTTGTGCTATTCTCATATTTTGTTTCTTTGAGTTTAAGTTACCGTGATGTGGAGTTTGATTTGATTTTTCTTCTTACTTTTATTATTAACATTCATTGTTTATCTTTATTATTTTGGTTTCATTTGTAATTATATTTACTTTGACTAGTGAATTGTGAATTTATTTGTTGATTTACAAAATGTTGATTGTATGTTTTCCCCTGTGATTTTTGTAATTACACAGACAAGACTTACCCAGGGTGCGAATTACGGGGGATTGGGTGGATTTGACCCCCCTAATGAAGGCCTGATCCCCTGTTGGGGGGTCAAAGAAAGTAGTCTACCCATAATATGAAGCGTTAGCTATAAATATGAAGATTGAGCATTACATTTACTGTAGATTTATTCCATAATTACTGAGAATGTTACATAATTCAGTGCATTTACATGCACCCACATAATGCGATTATAATGGGATTTTGGCAATATTGCAATTAAAATGTACCTCATGTAAAAGCAATACTTCGATTAAAGTAATGCGATTAAGCTCATAATCGTAGTAACTATAATCACATTAAACTTGGTGGTGTACGCCGAACACCTTAATCTCATTATTCTCGCTCTGATCAAAGTGCACACATGCTCAGATGTTCACAGGTGCCGTGTGTTGTTCACACAACTTCATGAATGAACTCTGTGACATTATTCACAAGTTTTCTCTTCTCCAATTCGCTCTGTCAGCACAATTCACTGCGCAGTCTCTGCTTTTCATGCTTTTCTTGTTTTTCATGCTACTGAAATAATCAATATTATTTTTTTTCTAATCTGCAAAAAAGCAATAAACAAATTTACAGTTAACGGTTAGCTTGTTTTGTGTGTAGTCAGAATATGATTTGCTTTTTCCCCACCAAAGAAACATAAATGCAGCTTCTGTTCCACCTTTGCTGTTTAAAAATGGCTTTAGTTGATGGTTGAAAACATTTCATTGGCAACAGTCTGTAGAAATGTGATTGATTAAAGTAAATGGTTAAATTTAGGTATTTGAACAACAGATTCAAGAGGATTTTAATAAGGTGATTTAAAAAAGCTGTCTTTGATAGGAATTCAATTTAATAACTGTGGTGGTTTTTACTCCTTGCGCCCAAACCCAAAATTGGTCTTTGAGAATTTGGTTCAAGAATGAGTTTACTGTCTAAAACATGGCAAAAAAAAACAAAAAACAAAAAACTGCATTTCTTGTCATGTTTCTGTTCTGCAATCGAACATATGAAACAAAATCATACAACAAAGTGTTTCATCATCAGATTTGTTTCTTTCGTTGGTCTTATGTCTGAAATACCAGCACTAATATCAGTCTGATCTCAAAGTTATAAAGCTTCACTGATGGAAAAACACATTTTTTCATAGAAACACAAAGATGAAAATAAACACAAAAGCGTTTCAGTAAACAAATATTATTCATATTTATTTGTACAAGAAGTGTAACTAGTGTTATTCTTTAGTTCGGTAGTACAGATTCATTATGGTGAAATTCATTCTTAAAAAAAAAAATTAATTCCAGTTCATATTTCTGTATTTTCTCCAACTTATACTACATTGTGTTCTAATAATAAATAATTATTATCAGTGTCTTAAACAGTAACATACTGTAAAGCTTCATTCACAGAGACTCATTCATAAAAAATGCACAGAATGAAAAAAGTGAATTTGGTGAATATTCTTCTGTTTAGACAAAAGGAAGCACAGCTTTCTAAAGAGAAAACACTTTCTGTCATTATAACAAGTGTCAGTGTCAGTTCTACAGTGTTTGACCTCTATTCAGTCTCTGTATATGAAGAGTGAGTCTCACCTCATTTCTGAAATGTCTGTGGCCTGTTGCATAAAACCGGTTTCAGTTTCTACCAAGTTTGAGATTAGTTTGAGTGAACTCTGTTTTTTCGGGCTCATGGTTTTTGGCGGGTTTCAATGCTATGGTAACTTACCTACACGGATAACCTGCTCCGAAGCAGCTTTTATTCAGGGTTAAAGATCACAAACCAACACTCGACCCATCAGCTGTGAGTAAAGTTACACATATCTGATGCAATAAAGCCACTCCCCCGGTGTCTCTCACTCCAAACATGTTAGAGACAAAATTGCTCATCTTTTGCTGCCAATTATTTATTATACTTATATTATATTAATTATAATTATGTATAATTAATATAATTGTAACGAAGGCGGGACTCAGAGTGAGATCCAAATGCAGCGTTTATTAGAAGTAAGAGTGGTCGTACAGGCAGGGTCAAAACAGGAACAAACAGGAACAGTGAGGAACAGGCAGAGTCGTAGTCAGGGTACAGGCAAGGATCGAGGCAGGCAGCAATGGGTCGTAAAACAGGAATCAGGCAGG
Source organism: Megalobrama amblycephala (assembly GCF_018812025.1). Lineage (NCBI taxonomy): Eukaryota > Metazoa > Chordata > Actinopteri > Cypriniformes > Xenocyprididae > Megalobrama > Megalobrama amblycephala. The sequence goes on along the minus strand of NC_063048.1, from coordinate 9,031,178 downwards.
AACAGTAACAAACGGGTAAACAGGGATATAACGCTCGGAAATGTCACACTGGGTAAACAAGACTTCGCAGTGAGGTGGTGTGTGTATGAGTCTTTTATAGTCCAGGTAATGTGTGGCAGCTGGGTGTGGTGATTAGTGTGGAGTGATTGTGAAGTGAGTGCAGGTGATGAGCAATGGAGGATCATGGGAAATGTAGTCCGGGATGTGACAGGAACAGACGTGATCGTGACATAACGCCCCCCTCCCGGAAGGCGCGTTCTCGCGGCGTAGATGACACCAATAGGGAGGGGGGTGGGTGCATTGGAGCTCTAGTGGCGGACAGGAACGGAGTCTCCAATGCAGGTTCCCGGGCCGCCATGGCGGGTCAGGTGCTACGGGCAGCCATGGCGGGTCAGGTGCCACGGGCAGCCATGGTGAGTCCGGAGTGTCAGAAGGCCATGGGGGATCAGGTGGCTTGGGTAACCTCGGCAGGTCAGGTGACTTGAGCAACCACGGCAGGTCAGGCGGGTCAGGTGGCTTGGGCAGCCACAGCAGGTCAGGTGGTCTGGGTAACCACGGTAGGTCAGGTGGTTTGGGTAACCACGGCAGGTTAGGGTCCATAAACGGCCATAATAGTTCAAAGGCCAATGACGGCAGTGGCCAGGCAGAGTGCCCACCCACAAGCTCCCCACCCTCAGGTATACTGC